>NC_051186.1:49488390-49788390 GCF_013339695.2 Rhipicephalus sanguineus | reverse complement strand
GCCAATTCCTGTGGCGGATACCCGCCCGAGATTTTTTGTTCACGCATTGGACAGATTACGGCCGGTCTAAACAGATCCTCTGTCAAAAACGTTTCGAAGTTTTCTTGGCAAATAGAAGTTCACCTATAACAAGCATAGGTGCCGTAGATGTCAGTATATACATGCGCGAGCAAGCAATCGAGATATCCGTCACTACACAACTGCGTTGTGTTACATCTGCATACTGCATGTGCACGCTTTCAGGCTCGGATTGCATTATTCACCGATACGGCGTGCTGTCCGTTAACGGACCACCTCGGATGGATGCTTCGTCATCTCGACAATGGGTTATTGTATGCCTATTCTGCTACGAGCATCTCATCTACCAGCCTTATGGCTGTAGCCAGGCACGCTTACGTAAATAAACGTACAACTAAATGTCAAGTTGGAATCGGTGAGCCGATTGATATACGTACGTTTGTTGCCGCGATGCATACTTTCACGGCAAACGGTTCTATGAGATTGCGAGTGCATGCCAGTCTTAACAGAGGCAATTCCAGGAGGGCACAATTAGACATTCAAAAACGATGGCAAACGAAACATTTGTCGAAAGGAATCTACATAAAGCGAGTTTCGCAGACTTACAGCATCTCCGAAATACACAAGAATGCCCTTATCTGCGGCACACCAATCTCTTACGGGTGTCCTCAATATTATTTTTAACATTTCCACTGATTATGGGGCGTCCTATTTTTTGTGTCGCCTTGCTATCGCTATAAATGCATCGTCATTCAGGCGATTGAACGTCATTTAAAGGATCACGCAGGAAAAAAATATGCTACGCAAGTTTACTTTTGACTTCGTGATGCGTGGCGATTTCTCTCTTCCGACACGACAACAACAAAACATCAGGCAACGCTGCACTATTTCACACTGTTTGTTGAAACAAGCGAAGCAGATGACGCGTAAATGAAGTAATATTTCGCCAAAGTTACAAACGTAATCGAATTAAAGTTCCATGGAAAAGAAACGGGTCGCGCCGCCGCAAAGATGGCGGCGCCCTGCTCATGAGCAGTGCGTGACGCGTCGGGAGGCGCCGGCAGGTGGACAACCCGCTTTCCTGCGCACGGCCTCCGAGACGGCGCGCCTGGGCGCGTTTGGGATCTCGGAGGACATGACGGGCCTCCCTAGGCACTAGGCTTGGTGACCGAGCCCAGGAAGAAGACGCTGCTGGGGTCCTTGCCGAGCACCAGGAACAGGAAGGGTCGGTCCACCGTGAACTCCAGGTTGCGGCCGTCCGCGCAATCGACGATGGGCGGAAGCCCAGTCGACCGCGCCTCGTTTCTCGCCGCCGCCGAACGCAAGCCCAAGCGGAACACGGTGAAGTGCTTGGCGGCCGACACCTTCAGGCGTCCTGCAGCGCCCGTTCCGAGTTGAAATGTTGATTGGTAGAAGCATAGTTGATACGGATTCATGATAAAATAAGGTACAGGCACGCAAATACAGACATAATAGAACAACAGGTTCTCTTGAATGAGGATGGTTTGTGCTGTCTTCATATGTTGTGTCCGTGTCTGCACGCCTTCATTTTTTTTTAATAATGAGTAGAAGAACACATGTACTTATTTTTTAAGACTGCCTTCAAACAATATGTCTCCTACCCACAATCTGTAGCGATCGGTAACGGCGTATCATGTGCCATGTCCAATGGCTATGTCCGATTTCTGACCGAAATAAACAACTGGATAAGCAAGAGAACCGAACAAAGAATACGAAATTAAGTAAAGGGTATACATTCTTCGGATTTCGACTTCCACTCTCGTAATTCGAAGTACGACAAGGCAAAACCAAAAAGAGAAGAAAGAAAAAAACATGCAGTCTTCGTTCAGTCTCAATAAGACGATTGGATTATTCGAGACTGCGATGCAGTAGACATACTGGATTGATGATGATGCTGATTATTATTATTGTGATTATTTCTAACTTCCCATTACACCATATTAAGGAGAAATATCAAACGCGAAAGTTGACCGGCGTCAACACGAGTGATGCAAAAAATCGCCACGCGACGACGCTCCCATATGACGTTACATAACGTGGCGTCATCGTCACTACCTTCAGGGGGAGGGGGCAGGGAGGCTTGGAACTTAGGCGCTGTGTTCTTAGGAGGGGGGATGGGCAAAAGAGAGCCAGGCGGAAATATTAGGGGGGTATCTGCCCCTTCACGCGCTCCGCGGTGGCGCCGCCCCTGCGTCTAAGGTGAATGCTTGGGACCTGTAAGTTTTCAGCTTCTCATTCCCAGCTTAACAATGGAATTGATGAAAAACTTGTCATCTAGGGACGGACTTGTACTCTGTAGAGGACGAACGTACCTGCTCCGGAGCCACGGCTTCCTTCTTCCATGTCGGCCATGTTGGAGAAGTCTGCCGCGTCTCCGAACGCGTCCCGAACGCCCATGGCGGGCAGGAGCCGGGCGAAGTCGGTAGCACAGCGGAGCCTCAGCCTGGGCAGCGTCACATCGACGGGACCCCGCTGCTCGAGGCGGTCCAGGCAGTCCATGATCTTGTCCTTGGAGAGACCCCGCTCGAGCGACGTGAGGCCGCCGAACGGACAGTCCGGCAGGAACACGACCAGGGACTCCAGCAGCGGCGAGTTGTACGGAATCTCGAGCACGGTTGCCGAGATGTCGTCGCACCTGGGACGCAGGATTTTGAAAATAATGCGATAGGAATGGGAATGATGAAAGATTCAAACAGGCGTACGCAGGTTTCACTATGAGGGTAGAGGGCTCCCCCTAAAAGCGGCCCCTCCCCCCACCAATGGAACAGATAAATAGTACTACACACCAAACGCAAAGAATAAGCGGTCCATTCGGGTATTTGGAACGACTTGACGTTTTTCCTGACCATATTCTGCTGCGACGCGCCCTTTTTCAAAAATTGTCACTTGAGCTTCCGGTCTAACGTAACAGGGCCAACGTAATTCATGTGCGCCCGATGCGCTCAGTTGCAGTTGCACCTCGATCGGGGTCTTGAATTTCGGTGATTATTATTTCAATTTACGTGCGTTTTCTGGAAATTTTTTAAAAAATGGGCATGTCCTAAATTGTCACGTCCTACAACTCTTCCATATAAATAACGGCCCTAAAGTTAACAATTCAAAAGGTAATTAAGGAGTTTTTGTTAATTGCTCATTTGCGTGTAACTTTAGGTGCGGCAGTGTTTTTCCGCCTATAGGCATAGAGTTCGTTTGCGAAGACGACAGGGGCCTGACTGTCATAGCATTTTTATAAAAAAATATGTACTGTCTAAATAAAATGGAGCGCATCTCCACGAAGTGAATGATGAGCGGGCAAAGCTAGGTCCCAAGGTCCATGATGACTACGTTGTAGTCGCCGACTAGTATAAAGGATTTCTGCTTGTAGGAATTTTGTATTGTTCTATCACAATTAGGATTGATATTATTGTACTGTTCAACTTTTTTTTTGTGTCTCACATATGTTACCCGATCGTTACCCCATATAATGTGACAATAGTGACATAAAGAGTCGACGACAAAGCTAGTACCTAAAGTCCATAATGCCTACGTTGAAATCGCCGACTAGTATAAAGGGCTTGTGCTTCTAGGTTTTTTATATTGTTCTGTCACAGTTATGATTGATATTATTCTATTGTTAAACTGCTTTAGGGGATTTTACACGGTGTTGTGCCGTGAGCACGGACACCACACAACGGGCAAGCCTAGACCCTAGGCGCTTCTCCCATAAAAGCACCCTGTATATGACAGGACTGCCGTATCTCGTACAGATAGGTGACATACCTGGCAGTTCGGTATGGAGCTCCCACGCGTCGCAGCGTGCGCACGGCGCTGGCGCTGCCGCAGGTATTGCGGAACCATCCGCGGGACGGCTGAAACTGGGCGGGCAGTTTTGCGTCGAACAGCGCCATGCTGGCGAACACGAGCCACGAGTCGGGCCCCACGCAGTCGCCGGAGAACATGGGTCGCTCGAAGCTAAAGTCCGACAGTGCCCGGAACAGGCCGTCGATGTAGAGGCGGCACTCCTCGGCGCACGTTGCGAAGTCCCTGAAACAACGAGAGCGAAAGAGAAGGCAGAGAAAGAAATGAACATCGAAGCTGTTCGTAGTCGGTCTTTCACCGTTGTCGTTACGCGGCTCGGCGAAAGGAATCTGCCGATGCGGAGGAGGCGAGAGCATTGCTTAGGTATGCGCCACTGCGGCGCAAAATACATTCGTGAAATAGAAGTTTGGGCGGTTGGGGGGGGGGGGGGGGCACAACAGTAATGTACGCGTCAGCACAACGATAATGTAAGCAGTGCTAAATAAGGCTTTCTATAGCTATCACTGCCGTTCCAGTGGATGCACCCCCCTGTTCGAGGAAACCACGATATTCGGCAGACGTCAAGACTAACGCACTAGCGAAATCATTGAAGCCACCCAGATGGCGCATGAAGACTCGCCATTTGTCAGCAGGGCATCTGTCTCTCTGTCGCGGAAAGAATTGTCATTTCTACCGGAGCACGCGTGATTATGCCAAGAAATCATGCCACGCCTTTATGTTTCTCTTGATAAGGTTTCCCGTAGCATATATACCTTTCGTGTGCAATAAAATTTCAGTTCAAAGTCAGCGCTTGTTCGTGTCGTTTACTTTTGTCCCCGTGTGAAAAAATTGCGCTGTTTCCATGATGGCGCCTGCGGCCTCCATAATAGGGAGGGTACGGCTTCACTCTCGAGGCATAATTCATACTCCAACTTCGTTGGATGTGCCCGACTATACATTGATAGCTTGCACGTGACGTCATGGACGCACATCATGGCGGCTTAGATGTCAAGGCAGCATAATCGCGCGGCGATTAACCTGCTTCAGCGTGATAATGACGTCGCTGGAAGGCTATTCGGTCTCTGTGCATCAATAACGAAGGAACCAGCATGCGATGTACTGATAAAACTAACGTTACATCACAAAGTTCGCGTCCCGCCATGTTGGTGCTCCAACGTGGCTGTTTCAGTGACGTCAGTGCAAGCCCCCAATAGAAGCCGTCGTTTCTGCGCGCACGTACATGGCGTGGATCTGGGGCGATAACATGGCCAGCGGCTTGTGGTAGCGAGCCGCGAGGTGGACGCTGGCGTCGTGGCACAACGTCAGGTAGCTGGTCATCGCGCCCGCCGCTCCCAGCTTCCTCCGCGGCCGGTGGAAGTCGCTACAGAAGAGCATGCAGGCGTGCACTCCGAAGACGTCGATGAACGACCTGTGGCGGCGGCCGGCTCCGCATGCGGCCGTGTCGCTGCGGTAAGGAATTATAATTAATCGTTAATGGTATGGTATTCATGAAGTATGAACCTCAAAGCAAGCAGAGAGAGGTAATAGATTTATTTATTTATTTATTTTCGATACTGCTGCTCTTAGCTGAGAGCATAGCAGGAGGGCAATGCAAAACGTTAGTACAATATAAGAAAGGTTTACAGAACAATCAAATGTGCAAACGAATGTAGGTAAAGCGAGGTTACAGTAATATATTGCAACAAAGAACAGCTGGTTAGATAAATACGTACAATGAACATGGTGACGTTATCATATGACAACGTGACATTTTCCACAATTCTTTTCCTGCTTTAACTGAAAATCAGGCGTCTCAAAAATGCGCTTAAAATGTTGGTAATCTTCGCCGCCACTAATTAGATAATAGAATGTATCTAGTACAACCAGTTTCAGTTTCGTTTCGCTGGAGGCCCACATAGAGGAAGGAAAAAGTTAGGGAAGTGCACTTCACGAAGCCATTGAAGCCTTCAGTGTAGGCCCAACATGTGATCACAACGTCAGAGAGCGCGGTAGGCTTTAGTACTCCCAGTTTTGTTTGGTTTTCGAACCTCCTCCGCAAATAAAGTGAACTATGTAATCTAGTTCGGCTATCCGTAAGATAGCCGAACAAGCGCGCTTCGATTAAAACACTACCGGGCACGAAACCTCAAAGTCTCGGCCAATGTCATTTCTTGAATGATCTAGACGCATGGAGTCACGCGTTGGGTCGGCACTACTGAGTTCGTTTGTCAAGGCAGGATGCGTCACGTAATGCTGGTTTTCTCCTCCTCCAAAGAGATCATGGCGTAATACTGACGTAATGACTTATAGGATGTGACCACATGACAGCAGCACGTTTTGACACTTGCTCGGGCTCCCCGCGGGATGATGGACAAGCTACGCATCTGCTGTTCATGGACGGGGACTGGAAATATCGGAAAACAAAGTATACTAGCCATTGGCGTAGCAAAGGGTGGGGGTTGGGGGATTTCAGCGCCTTCCCTCCCCCCCCCCCCCCTCCCATGAGGCTTTAAATTTTGCACACGCACGGACATACATAAAGGGTAGTTGAAACCTCCTTCCTCCCCCCCCCCCTTCTGCAGTGTCATGTTTTCGTATGTATAGAGAATGAGATGTCACGTCACCGATGTCAATGACCGCGCCTTTTGACCCCTATAAAAACCCGAATAAACGCTACGTTAGCAGACCCGTGTCACCGGAAAGCAGCGTCTTCCAACTCATGTTTCTGCGTCGTCCTCCCAATCGGTAGGTCTCCCCCCTCCCCTCCCCCGCCTTTTAAAAATTAAAATTCTGGCTACGCCCCTAACACTAGCACGTACTCGGTGACAGCTTCCCCTGGCGGCGGTGCATCAGCCTCGGCTAAACCGAGGAGGCGTCCGAGCTGCCGCTTCGTCTCGCCGGCTGCGCCGTGGTGCATCATGATGAGCGTGCAGGCCGCATGGTGGGGAGCCAGCAGCACGGTGCCCTGGTGACCCACTTCCTGTCGCAGGGCATTGCACAGGTCCAGGGGCAGCTGCAGCAGGGGCCCACGAAGCTCGGCCTCCAGCGAGAAGGGCAGAGGGTGCGACATCCTGCGCATGGTAAGAGCCGTATATCAGAAGGATGTATAAGTGGGCTAGTTGGTAATTCGTGGTTGTTCAAAGAACTGAGAGTGCGGGAGCAGGGACGACAGACGAGGTAGAAAGAGTGCTCGCGTTGTGTGGTTCTGTCATCATGGAGGAAGGAATACTAAGGAGAGGCCCTATCGTATTTCAATGCATTGCGAAAAGTGTGGCGGAAGTGACGTCAGATTTATGGGGCAAACAAACCGGTATGGGGCAAACAAAACAGCAGACGCCCCGCGACCCCGCGGCGTGCTCTCCGCGGTGGTTCGCTTCTGCGCAGATTTGTAGTCCCGGCGTATACTTAGCGCGTATTGTGCGGTTCGCACGCAGTAAAATGTTGCAAGCGGACGTTTACGAGGCTGTTCGTGCGTGGCAGGCCCGAGCGCGGCGTGCTGAAATTCTTCGTAGAGCGTTTTTGTGCAACAGTACAGAATACCGGTACGTGCCGTGATCAAAAACGTTCAGCCCCTGCATCATCGTATTCGAACTCACCTAGCAGTGACTTACGCGTTCTGCTGGACGTTAGGCCTTCCCTTTCTTGTAGCCCGATTTCCCGCTCCGTTGCCGGATTAGCGGTTCTTTGTTCGTGTATATGGAGTGAGCGTAGTAGCTATTCGGCGCAACGCCAACCTATAGTTCACGTAACTTCACGTCGAAAAGAGGACACCGCTGTATTGTATACGCGATCGTGCACGTAAAGTTTGTAATTCCAGTACGCGCACAACAACAAGCACGCAGCGAGCGCACACCGCACAATACATACATCACGTAGTCCGATAACAACATAAGTTTATTGCCCTTTCGTTGAACGACACAGCCTCTAAAAACGTACGATGCCTTCGGCGCATGTTATGTCAGACGCCAAAAACAAAAGTTCACGTGTGTTCTGAGTTGACACAATGAGTAAGAAGCAACAGAGCGCACATCCGAGAGCTTCGCATGCAAATACCATGCATTAGGGATCAGCAATGAAGCGAACGTGTACGTACACATGAAAAGTGACACCCGGTACTTTCCGCAGTGCACGCGATTTGCACCGGGTATACGCAACCATACGCAACAGCTGGGCATTGCGTAGCTTTCCTAAAGAACGCACACAAGGAGCAGCATGCGTGAATCCCGCCGCGCCGCTTGCACGGCGAAAAAAAAAAGGCTCGAATCGCGCATGCGCTTGCAAACGACCCGACGGAAATCGCGAAATGTTTCTAGGCTATTTCGCTAGGAGGCGATGCGGGTCTTTGCGATGTGGAGGCTTCAAGAATGTAACGTCAGGGCCTCTCCTTATTTTTCCTTCCTCCATGTTCTGTCATTGTTCCTGTGCTCTCAGTTCTTTGCACAACTATGAGCTATACACTAAAGTAAGTGACGTCAGCGCGCAGCTTATTGTGGGCACCATTCACACCGGCGACCAGTAAGTGTAGTCGGGGGTGCGGCACGTACCTCATGGTGAACAGTCCGCTCCAGCCCATCGGCCGGTAGATGAGAGGGACCCTCACCGAATGCGCCTCACGATGGCTTGACCTGCGAGGACAGCAAATTAGCAGTAAATGCAAGAAAACAACGCATTAGCATTACCACGGCCAACCTTCAAATACATCTAATTACCTTCAGTTACCTTGATAGCCAACGGCCGGGCAACATAAGCCAACATCGCTCGTAATATACAAGCAATCCACATGGTATGACGCGAGTGAATACAGTATATCTTTACACTATAACTCGTGCACTGTTTGCTTTAGTGTCCTAATGAATTCCAACTCATTAAAAATGTACACGCGCTCACGAGTTTATAGTCGGGAAACACTGTGCAGTATGTTCACAATAAAGGAGACGTGTGGACTACATATGTATACATGAGAAATGTGAGCGAGATGGAAGTAGGTCAAGTCTATAGCTGTGTCATGAGGTTGCATGTGGAAATCGGGGCAAGATTACTTGGAAGAGCAGGAAGACGAATGTCGTTTTCTCCATGGACCGTAATGTTCTGGCACTCTGCAAACTTTCGTACTGCAGCGTCCGGCGCTGAAGTTACGACGGTACAATGTCGCGCCACTGGTGGCGCTTGTTAACCACCTTAAAGTGAACACCGAGACAACACCCACCTCCTTTCACGTCTCCTCGCCTCCAGGTCGCATCCCAGCGATGTCGGCGAGTGGCCCGACGTCCGCGAGTGCGAGTTAGTGCTCGACGTCGCCGTGGAGGCGCTGCTCTCATCCGAAGTCGAAGACACGACGCTGGACGCCTCCAACCGAGTCTGCCTGCGACGCCGTCGCGACTCCAGCAGCTCTTGCTGTCGCAGCTGATGCTGTTGAGCCTCTCGATGCGATTGAACCAGCCCCGGCTGCTCGTGAACCTCCCGGTGATGTTCTTGACGTTCCTCCCGCTGTTCCTGCTGGTGCCTCAACGCCGGCTGGACTTCAGGACTGTGACCCCCATCGCTCTGTTCCTGTGCACGCTGCTGGCCCGAACCAGGGCTAGCACCGCCGTCTGTGGACAACTCCGGACGTTCCATTTTCTCGGCGTTCCGAGGCTCCTGGTAGCCCCGACGCCTGTTCTGTAGCCTTGGAGGAAGCCTTGGAGGAAGACCCGGAGGAAGACCAGGAAGAAGACCCGGAGGAAGACCCGGAAGAAGACCTGGTGGAAGATCCTGACGAAGACCTGAAGGAAGGCTGGGTTCGCGTACTCGAAACGGGAGAGGAGAAGTAAGCGCTTTTTGGGAGAACGACGATCTAGCTCGGGGCCTTGCCGATTCCCAACTGTCGGTTGACGCGTATGGCTGTTCGACGGAGCGTGCGAGCGCGTGGCAATCAAGGAGCGCGCTGCGGCAGGTTTAGCTTGTGCCACGTGGTGGTTGCGATGATGATAGTGACGTAAACTTCTGTATAGGTGTAGTAGAGCTGAGTAGATCCTTGCATCTGCGGCACACACTCACAGCTGGCTATTGGCCGAGAACGGGGTAGTTTTTAAAGAAAATCCGTAAAATATTTTATATGTTCTCCATTAAAAAAAAGATAAAAGAAATAGAAATTAAATACAATAAGAAAATATTAAGTATAGATAAATAGGAAAATGCGGATATAAATAATGAAGCGCACAGTTTGAACAAAAACGTAGCAATTTAAAGAGTAGGAAAACAAGGGGTAAGATTGATTCTTTATACTAAATCTCTTTCAACCCTGCATGGCATCGGCAACATTTCCGTAACTGGATGATTGGCCGCTAGGGGTCTTGGAGTGCAGCAGCACTTCGCTTCGGCTCCGTACCGCGACAGCGAAAATTGCCAATCGCTGGTATCTCAAGTGCCCTCAACAACACGAACGCCTTCATAGAGGTGAGCGCTCTCTACTAACCCCTCTTGAGGTTTCGGCGAGCCCCAGGAGGGCCACCAGGCCCAAAAACCAGGACCCGTCGCGCCACCGCTGTGCTAGGCCTTGCGACGCGTCGCGCCGCAGTCTCCCTACCTCAGGCCAGCATGGAGGTTGTTCAAGTGCAAGGCACGGACATGGACCCAAGTCATTATGACCCTCGGGACTGGACCCAAGTGCTCAGAGCCCAGGCAAAACTCCGGGAAACACGAAACGCGACCCATGGTACGAACGCCGATCCTTCTGTGCGAGAGACGCCGAGTCAGTCGCGGGAGACTCCGCAGACCGCCACCACTCCCGGGCTACACAGCTCTTCGACGCAGCTGCGCGTTCTCCATACAACTGCCCAAAAGATTAAGCAACTAGCGCCCCTTCCACCCGACGGATATAAAGTGGTATTCCGCTCCCAGGGAGGCCTTGACCTTACGACGCTCCAGCCACGCTACCTCCTCACCGCTCTCATGCAGGCCGCTGCGCTGACCGACCCATCTACGCTGACTCTTCGGATTCACCCCGTCAATAACACTTGCACAGTGTCTGCGGTGAATCAAGAGGACGCGCTCAAGCTTGTGCAGCTACAGCACATCACCTACGACCAGCATGAGTATGCCATGACGGCATACATCGCACCCCCCGATGGCTCAGTCAGGGGCGTTATTACGAACGCCTACTGGAAAGAATCACCACAAGAACTACTCGCGGACTTGATCTCGCGCAACCCCCGCGAAACTATACTAGACGCTCGCCGAATGGGACTCACACGATCGATTCTCATTACTTTTGGACAAGCCACCGTCCCCCGAAAAATTGTCTATGGTGGAGGACTGCATCTGTGCACGCCCTATACACCACGGGTCGAGACGTGCAGTAACTGCCGGACCATAGGCCACCGCACGGATGTATGTATACAACCTAGGACGCACAAGTGCCCCAGATGTGGCCAATTACACCCGAAGGAGGCAACTCCAACATGCATTCCAGTCTGCATCATCTGCGAAGGCCCGCATCTGTCGGGGACACGGGAGTGCAAGCACAGGCATCTACCTAAAGTAACCAGGCCCACGTCACCACGTGAACCGCGATCCCAGGAACGGGTAGACAACTCACTACGCGGTGCAAGCACCAAACGCTCTGAGCCACCTGCCGGCCAACGAAAAGGGCAGTCCAAAAGCTCCGACCAACCTACATGGGCCGACAAGCTGAAGACGCCCAAAGGGACCAGACCACCAGCGACCAACGCCCCGCCTGCCCCGGACCCCCGTGACCAGGAGCTCCGGGCCCTGCGTGTAGAGGTAAGCCGTCTCACGACCCTTGTAGGACAAAACCCTACTCCCCCCTCACCTTCTTCACAGCAGTCGTCCCCAGAACAAATCACCCCACCCACTGCGCAGTCACCCAACAGCCCCGCCACACACTGCTCACCCCCTCATAAAAAGAAACGCAGTTCTGACTCAGTCGACGATTATGAAGCTGATCTAAGAAACTTGGAAGCCAAATTTGACGCCAAATTAGTAGCTCTGGAGGCGCGCCTCGAAGCTAAATTTTCAACAATAGTCGAACAGCTGTCTGCTCGTTTTGAGCAACAGATGGATGCACTATTCACACGCCTAACCCAAACTCTAGAAAGTAGGTTTACGCAATTTGAGACCCGCCTTCAGAGGCTCGAAACAACTACCGGCTCATCACCTGAGGGGTCTTCTACCTCCATCTCACAGACATCCTCTCCTTCTATCTCACTTCCACTACAGCCACAACAACCAATCCTCGCTCCACCTACGCTCCAATATGGCGGGTCGCGCTGATTCTACCCACCTATCACTAATCCAGTGGAACTGCCGCGGCTTTCGGGGCAAACGCGCGCCGCTGCAGCTCTTAATACCTACCCTACCTGCCGTACCTAAGCTTCTTTTGTTACAGGACACGCAACACCAAGCCAAACTTCCCAGTTACCATGCAGTACACTCAGACTCCACCGACACTCCCCGAGTGTCCACACTCATTCATCGCACCCTTACCTACCAACAACACACAATCACCTCCTCCACTCCATGCGTCCTCATAGAAATCATACCCACGAAACTTAACACACCTCCGATTTTTATAGCCAATATCTACCACACCCCACGCCAGGCCATGGCCACTCTCGATGCGCTACTGCAGAGAATTCACCGCATCGCAGGCCGAAACCCCCTACTCATAGGCGGCGATTTTAACTCCCAGCATACAGACTGGGGTTATCGGTACACCACAGCACGGGGTCGCAGGCTTTGGACTACCATCCAAGACTTGCGCCTCATTACACATAACAACTTTCACACACCAACCCGCATCGGCAATAGCGTAACCATGGACACTAGCCCAGACCTCACACTCAGCCGTTCTCTCAAAGATATCTCATGGTCTCGTACACAACACACACTTGGAAGCGACCATTATATTGTCGCCATACAAATACCTCACACACCACACAGACCCCGACTCCTCACCCACAATCTTATTCACTGGGATGCTATCCGATCCGCTCGTCGGGAACTCTCCAATACCCCGATACAAGACATCGATGATTGGGTCTCATCTCTCCTCAATGACATAACCGCTCACACACAACACATTAGCACACCACCCGACACCCCTACATTGGACACTCGCTTAGCCCACCTCTGGGAGGCGCACCATAGCATACTGGAGAGATGGAAACGACAGAAACATAACAGAACGTTAAAACGCCGACTGGCCACGCTACAGACACAAATAACTGCGCACGCCGAGGAGTTGTGCCGTTCCAACTGGGGTCAGGTGTGCAACAGCATAGCTGGCAACCTCTCTACCAAGTACGCATGGCACCTCCTACGGCACCTTATCAACCCCACAAACTCACGCACAACGTCACAACATCACATTGCACGCCTACTTCACAACACCACGCTTTCCCCCGACTCCCTTTTGGACCAACTCCGCACAACACACACAGCACCCGGCACCTCCTCCCCTCTCCCGTACTACACGGGAGCCCCGAATGAAGCCCTGGACAACGATATATCGGAGCAAGAGGTCCGTATGGCCCTCCAGAACATCCGCACAAGCTCTGCACCGGGAAAAGACAGGATAACTAACTCTATGCTCCGTAATCTGGATGATCAATCGATTGCGCAGATTACAGATTACTTCAATAAATGCTGGAAGGAAGGCACCTTGCCACAATCCTGGCGCCATGCCAAGATTGTATTCATTCCTAAACCAAACAAACCCCTTACCATATCAAACCTCCGCCCCATTTCACTGACATCGTGTCTCGGGAAGCTTCTCGAGCATGTTGCTTTGAACAGACTGACTCAACACATGCACGACCACAACCTATATCCGCACAGCATGGTGGGCTTCCGCCCACGCCTCTCAGCCCAAGATGCCATGCTTCAACTGACGCACGACATTCTTGATCCTCTCATCCCCGCTCATACTAAAGCCGTCTTGGCCCTGGACTTAACCAAGGCCTTTGATCGAGTTGAACACCGAGCGATCATGGCGGCTCTCTCCCCCCTCAATGTGGGCGTTCGCATGTACGCCTACATACAAGCCTTCCTATCGGGACGCACGGCTGAGGTTCATATGGGCCCCCATGCGTCCCCTCCATACACCCTCAGTGGAGTTGGTACTCCGCAAGGTTCGGTCCTTTCCCCTTTTCTCTTCAATGCCACACTCATTCCCTTAGCCCGCGCTCTTCACAACATACCTCACCTTCACCACACCCTCTATGCAGACGACATCACACTGTGGACCACACACGGTAGTGATGGCGACATAGAGGAAACCTTACAAACCGCTGCAAACATCACACAACAACACGCACAAAGCATTGGTCTCTCCTGTTCCCCAGAAAAATCTGAGCTGTTTATCATACGCCCTTCACCACGCACTCTTCCCACTGCCCCGATCATTGTAACTCTGGCCGGTCGCCCTATCCCAGAGGTCGACACAATCCGGATCTTGGGCCTTCACATCCAAAACAACGGCCGTAACACTTTCACTATCCGGATACTCAAGCGGGTGACGGAAGCGCTTTCGCACCTCGTCCGCAGAGTTTCTGGCAAACACTATGGCATGAAGGAACACGATTTGTGTCGCCTCATTCATGCCTTCATACTGAGCCGCTTCCTATATACAATCCCGTATCTCCGACTTCGACAAGAAGAAATAGCCACCCTGGATGCCATGCTTCGTAAAGCCTACAAGGTGGCCCTACACCTTCCCCCTAACACACAGACCGCTAAACTTCTTCAGCTTGGGCTCCATAACACCACACAGGAACTCATTGAGGCCCACAGACGAGCGCAATACACTCGTCTAGCTCAGTCTTTCACCGGACGCTACATACTTGACACCCTCAATATTCACATACCAGCAGCCGACCCCACACTTATACCAATCCCCCGACCCATACACACACAGCTCATAGTAAAACCTCTCCCAAGAAACACCCACGTTACCTACCATTCGGCCCGCCGCAAGGCACGTGCAAAAGCTCTCCACAAATACTACGGTTCTGAAGAGGACGCCGTATGGGTGGATGCAGCTTGCACGGGCGACGACGCGGCAGTTGCAGTCGTTGATCGCACACTCCGACCCATCGCAACTCTCCACCTTCCTCCTGCGTCCACACCGGAATCCTCGGAAGAAGCGGCGATCGCGCTTGCCCTCACACAGACTGACGCCCGGTACGTTCTTTCCGACTCGAAAACCGCGATCCTAAATTTCGCGCGAGGACGAGTCCACGAGACTGCTTTCCAAATTCTCAGCTCGCCCACCAAAAACCCGGCCCGCCATGTGGAGCTGATCTGGGTGCCTGCGCACTCTGGGAATCCCGGCAACGAAGCCGCCAATGACCACGCCCGAGGTCTCATCAACCGGGCGGCGGCGGAATCGGAGTCGGGCTCTTCTAGGGAGCGCATGCATTCCTTCAACGAGATTACCCAGTCATACCGTGCTGAACGCCAGCTATACCCCCCACCCCACCGATCCCTAAAAAACTTTCACCAAATATTATGGCGCCGCCTTCAGACCCGCACCCTTCCCTCCCCCTATTTCTTTTCCCGCATTTACCCGGGAGCGTACGCCCCGTCCTGTGCTCAATGCACTCATCCCCACGCTACCCTTACCCACATTCTCATGGAATGCCCGGCGGACCCTCCCCCGCGGGGCCCGGAGCCACTGACCACATGGGAGGAATGGGAGACCCTGCTGCGCTCGACGGACCCGGCCAAGCAGAAGATCGCCACTGACCGGGCCGCCCACGTCATGGAACTGCATGAACTCATGAACGCATAGCGCAGTGGGGTCGTGCGGGGACCCTGGGACGTACGTGCCCAAATCCCTTGGTCCAATAAAGTTTTACCTCCTCCTCCTCCTCCTCCGTAACTGTATCCAATGGAGAAAATCTCCAAAGAAAGGAAGCTTGGTACACTTAAATCCATTGTAATGATGATGATGATGATGATATCCTCTTCCTGGTGGCACTCATCCACAAAGGGGACTGGGCCAATATTTGGGCAGCAGGATGTTTAAGGTAAATAGGTGTTTACCTATGAAGCTAAAAGAAAGTGGAAATTTCGACTAAAAAGCATTAGGGCAGCTTGCACTAAGTCGATCAAGGCTGGGTCACGGCAGAGCTGGTGGGCACCAGCTGGTCCTGGCTTGGCTATAGGCTTTTAGCCTCCCACCTCTCTCTTTCCCACCCCTTGCTACACTATGCTTGCTCTTGCCAAGAAATTTTTTTTCGTCAAGAATTTTTCTCTCCCTCAATCTTTATTTATCTTTCTTTCACACACTCTCTCTCTCTCTCCCCTTTCTACCTTTGTTTCTCTCTCTCTGTGTACTCGTTCTGTCGCCCATCAGAGTTATTGCATGTCAGGCCGGCGAAATGGGCGCACGTGTACTGGCAACGAAGCAGACCTTAGAGTAATGGTAGTGACAATCGCTTTGTGGCCGCTGCGGTAGACCGTGATTGGTTCCGCGACCATTCTCGGCGAGACCAATTTCTTCCTTTCGTCGATCACTGTATTCACGGTTTTCTTCTGGTGGCTTTAATTTCCATGGTCGACCCATGGCAGTCTTAGAATGAACAGTATCATTTGCTAGACGGGTCTAGCTCCCTTTTATATGTGAAACGGGAAACACACGCGGGGAGAAGGAAGGGCCGTGTCACATGATTCTAAGCCCTCGTATGAAGTGCAAAGCAGCCGCAGCCTAATCTCTACAGGGAATGGGCGGGATGGTGTTCCCATTGTTCACCGGCGCCTTATCATCCAGCATGCGGTTTTGATGCTTGTTTTGTGGTTTTATTTAATGAAACGAATACTGAGCTCCTGCTGTACGCCTGACTGCAAAGGAAGATGTGGTGTTTGTCTTCATATGTTAAAGGGCTCCTAAACCATCCAGAGGTCGAAATTTAGTTGTGGCGTTGCAGTTGTGCACGAGTCTTCAGCGAGCGGAGTCACACGCGTTTGCTCGTTTCGCTCTTTCCTTCGCTACGCTGCGTTTGTCTGCTCGTCTGTCCACCTCTCCGAATGCCCTTCCTCAGCGACCGAGGTGAAAACTCAACGACCGCGCGCATCTGCCTAGCAGAGGAGCACGCGAGCGTCTCTTGGTGTTTTCGGGGCCCTTTAACCTGGCGTTTCGTGTTTACGCCACGAAATTTACCGAACAACGAGAGGTATTGTTAATATTTAGTGGACCAGTGTGGTGAGTAGTGGGATTTGCCCAATTTCTGTGGCACACTACGTGCTTATTGAGTTTTGTGTTTACGCCACGAAATCTTCCGACCATCGTGGGAGACCTGAGCCCGGGTCGCCTAAAACCCCGCAGGACAATGCAATAGTTACAAACAACCAATTAACGAGCGGTATATAGCTTAGCTGCAAAACTCCTAGCGTGCCTTAGCCAGTGCGCATGCGCGTCTTGGCCAGGTGGTGCGCTTTCTGGTCGCTAGACCACGCGATGCTTGCTTCCTCTTTCTCATTTCTTTCGCTCTCTCCTCCTTCTCTCTTTTTAGTTGCTTTTCTCTCTTTCTTTTTCTTTCTGCATTTCTTCCTCTCTATTTCTCTCTTCCTCATTCTTACTGCGCTACGTTTTACTCTATCCCCTCCTCCTTACCATCACATCTTTTCTCCTCACGCTCGCTTCCCTTTTCCAATACAAGGCTATGCCATGCTCTGCTGGCGTGCCTTGGTAGCCGAGTGATTAGGACGCTCGCCATCGGATCGAGGTTACGCGGATTCAAATTCCGCCTTACGAAGATTTTTCTTTTTTGGCAAGAATTTTTTCCTTTTCTTTACATATTTCTTTCCGTCGCTCTGTTTGTTTGTTTTTTTTAGGGGCGAAGCTCCTCTTAGTCTAACTTTGTCCGGCGTAAGGCATAAGGCGTCCGGCGTAAGGCGTAACCGGCAGTATACTACGACCCATCACCGATCCTTTGCAAACTGCCCACTACTTCGTCTTTGCAAACATCCCACTACGACCCATCACCTATCCATCACTTCACCGACCATAAAGCCGTTATAATGAAGGGGGAACGGAAGCCACGTCTAGCTACCACTTACGATTAATAAAATTTCTTGTATAAATATATACAGTATTTGTCACGTCTTTGATGATGTACTGGGCTATCGCTTTGATTACTGCTGGGCGAAACCACTGAAGATTTCACGGTGTAACCATGATTGCTTCAGGAGCTTCGCCCAAGCTGTTCATCATTCACCCGTGGATACGCTGTGAATTTTTTTCCGCGCTCTTGCGTAATATCTCAATGAAAACCGTATACGAATGCGCAGTCCTGTTTTATACTGCAAAAAGAAATGTGGCATAGCAGTGAAAAAGAAATCTACAAAGAAAGCAGCTGCCCGTGGAGTGCCGGAGAAGAGGAACTGTAATAGCATGGCCAAAGTTCTTAAATTCTGTTAGCTGTGGCCAGTTTGTCTCCTGTCTAACCTCAGAAAAAAAACTTCCGATCAATGCTGGAGAGTTCGTGTCGGCGTTTAAATTATAGGCTCTTCGTCTACACTTCTACTGAATATGAGTCAGCAATTGAGGCAACGACGACGACGTCACCAGGCCCACGTGCATTTCTGTTGCACGAGACGAAAAGAGAAAGAAGAAGAAGACTTCAGCACGAAGCGGTTGGTCTCCGACATCGACCCTCGTGGATATGAGCCAGTCTCCTTTAGGCGACAAACAGACAAACAAACATCGACTCCGCGTCTTTCCAGCCACAATGAAATTGAGGTCCCCTCCGAACACAACGCCACTGGTGAGTAGAGTCGTTGACGGTGCCAATTAAGTTTTCGAAGGAAAGTAAGCTAAATTTCGGGAGTTCGGCATAGAAAAGACAAGAGTACGAGGTATGCTGTATTGCAAGACTCCAGATTGATTTGGATAGTTTAGGGTTGATCTTTTAACGTGCACGTAAACCTAAATCAAAGAACATTTATTTTTGTGCATCTAATATGCGTACTCGAAGCTCTTTTTATTAAGCAAGTTTGAACAGTTAGAAGAATAACTTCAGAGGATCCGATATTCGCTATATTCGTACGTCTGTGGCTGTGCGAGCTGCGTGACAGTATTTACTTATTACGTCCGTGTTCGTTTTATCGACGTCCGACATAATGCTAACACCCTGTATAAACTAAACAACATATTAAATATTTTCACACGAAAGCTTTTATGCCGGGGTCAACCAGCAATAAAAGAACGTCACTTCCGTCACGGAAATGACGTGTGTCAATTCCTGGTGGGCGCCATTTTCGTCACGAAAATGACTTCGATAAAACCACACGCAGCAGCTCCCCAAGAAAAACAATTTAAAATAAAAGAACAGCTCCACTAACGTGAAACTGTGGTGGGGCGAAGCATGCAGAGTGCGCCGGTGTTTCCCACAGCGAAATCACTGCTAATGGGCAATGCGAGACGGAAGAAAAATTAGACACAGAGACCTGCAGTCCGCTTTTTGTTAACGTGCAGGCTGCGAATCTTTATTGTTAAGCTATGCACAAGAGAAATCTCCCGCCGGATCTACATTGCAGGTCAAGATCCAGTGCCTATATATACGGGGTGGCCGGTGAACGGTTGTGCAGCGCGAGCAGTGGGATTTTTCAATCGAGAAACTCGCTAGCAGAAGCTGCCTGCGTCGGCGTTATCTCTCGCGGGCGAGGGCGCGTTCTCGTTCCTTGCGAGCTGGTAGTTCAGCGTTCATCGCAGAAAGATCGTTTCCATAATCAACGTACGCCGTTCGCTCTCTCTCGCCACACGGCGAACGCTGAGGCGGCGGCGCCCTCTCTTGCACTCAAGCAAATGGACCGCCCCGACAGCAGACGACGATGCACGATGCACGCCGACACACAGACACTAAGGTGCTTCGGCCCTAAAAAGTTACCCGACCGGGGAATCGAACCTCCTAATGCATGACTTGTTTCCTTTGTATCAGTCTCAGCGTGGGTTGAACGACGAGGTGCCTGCCACTTACTCCAAGCGCCTGGTGTGCTTGGTCGTGTTCGCCGTGGCCGCCATCCTCGTGATCGTCGTAGCGGGCCTCTTCTACGTCTCTGCAATGGTCGCCCAGATGTCCGCGAGAAACGGCGACGGCTCGGAGGGGCGCGTGAGCCTTTCGTGTCGCACCGACGGCTGCGCCCGGTTCGAGGCGCTACTCGCGGACACCCTCAACACCAGCGTCGATCCGTGCCACGACTTCAAGGCGTACGTCAGCTCGCGCTGGCTGCCCGACCCGTCCAAGCAGCTGGACTACCACTGGCGTTACGAGTGGGACGTAAAGTACGCCTGGATGCGCATGATGGCCGACGAGATACGACTGCGCCACCGTACGTCGCCGCTGGAACGCCTGATGGCCGATTCCTTCGGAGCATGCGCGCACAGGTCGGTTGCTTGGGTCTTTCTATAGCTTTAAGGCGAAAGCCTAAAGGGCCTTATCAGATACTGGCGTTGTGCTTGATGAAACGCTGGCGTGTGGTACAAAAACCCACGAGGCTCCCACGAGTATGATAAAAAAAAATCGGATAAAAATGAGGGTTCGAGCCTTTATGGAACGCGGGTGTTCCTCATGGCAGCCAAGTACTCCACCACAGAGCCGCTCAGTTCTCGGAAATGCTTCAGAAAAAGGTTACAGAGTCGTCATGACGGGCAAGGAGTCACGTTAACACATGTAATATTGCGTGGCAGAAGGGGTATGACTAGCCAAAGACAGCTTAGTCTCATTTTGACCATCATCATCGTCATTATAAATTAACAGCAATATAAGCATCATCATCCCCATTCATTTAAATAATTTCTTAACTCACTCCCCCTTTGCTACGTGACCTGCGTGACGCCTGCTACTATGACTACGACGACGGCACAGGGTAGACTAAGACCGCTCGGCTGTAAAATCCGTTGGCTATATTATTGGCTCAGTGCTGGCTGTTAGCTGTAATGTTGGCTAACTGATAGTTATGTTGCTATATATTGATGGCTAACCTTGGTTATCCACCGTTACTAATACCAACATTGTCTTCACGCGGTCTGTATCCAATTAAGCTGTCTAACAGATGAACTTGCGCGAACAGGGCGAAGGAGAACGCGAGCGAGACGCGTAAGAAGTTCAAGGAGTTGATGCGCGACCTCGGCGTTCCTTGGCCCGAAAAGCCGCCCATCAACGTGGACCCGTTCGAAGCCCACCTCAACATGAGCATCCGCTGGAACGTACCACTCTGGTTCGACGTCAAGATGCTTCCCGACGACACCTTGGGCGATCTTAAGGTGATCTACATCTACCCGAGTGCGTACGCCAAGTTCTGGAAGGGCCAGTACCTCGCCATAATCGGCCAGGGCTCGATGCGCCGATACGTGGACCAGTACCTGGCCTACTTCTACCCCGAGTCGACGCCAAACGCCGGCGGCAAGGCGGCCGACATTTGCCAGTACGACGCGGTGTTCAATTTCACCAGGCGCGTCGTCTCTCGGCTCGCCGACGTCGTCGCAAAGAACAAGTCCGTCGCGGTCCTTGGTTTCAACTCCCTGGCACAAGCTTTCGGTCAGAAGACTGAACGCCTCGTTTCGCTGATGAACGAGTACTTCCTGCCCGGGAACTTCTCATCGTTCGAACCGGAGGACAGGGCCATCGTGAAGGCGCCGGACACGCTGGACGTCGTCCGTCACATCATCGCCGATACGGATGCCTCGACGGTGTTGAGCCACCTGGGCTGGTGGATGTTGCAGGTGTACGCGCCCGTAGCGGACAACCACTTCTTCGTCCAGAAGTATGGAAGCGAAGAGAACACCGAGCTGCTGCGCCCGCTATTCTGCGAGACCCAGGTCGAGACTTCTTTCAAGCTCCTGCTGCTCGTCAGTCACATGGCCGTCTACTTTAGAAGTCGCCAGCAGCGAGGCATACACGACCTCCTGACCAGCGTGCGAGAAGCTGCGGTGGCCGAGTACGAGAAGTCGGACCTGCCGGACAACGCCAAGACGCTGCTGACGAGAATGGTGAGACGCTTGCACGTCAACCTGTGGCCCAAACCGGAGTACCGGTCTGTGGGGTTGCTTCGGCGCATCTACTCGTTCAAGTACGCGAGCAAGAAGACCATGCTGGACTACTGGATCTCGGAGAGGAGGGGCAACGCGGCGCTCATCGGTGGCAGCGCTTACTTCGAGGACAAGCGGTTGCCGCACGGAAATTCCAAGGACCCGTTTTCCTTCGACAGTATCTTGGACACCGTCAGCTTGTCGATGGTCGCGGTGCACGAGCCGTTTTACTATCGCGACGACGACGCATTCGGCGCGATCAACTACGGCGGTCTTGGCGCGGGCTTCGCCAAGACCCTCTTGGAAGGACTCGAAAGCGACTCCGTGTTGCGCGCTGCCATCGCTAGTGACGCGTCGAGCGGCGCTGTCGACGGAAACGAAACGCTACCCTGGGGCGGTGCGATTGGCAACGATACTACAGGCTCGCCACGGCCGGAACTCGGTCTTGTCGGCCCTGTCTTTCTGCCGGCATTTCGCGCGTTCCAGGCGAAGATGCATGGCGGCGGCCCCGTTAACGCGGGTCCATTCTCGCCGGCGAAAGTGTTTTTCGTCAACTTCTGCCATAGTCAGACGCGCATGTCGGCCAGCTTCGACTGCAATGCAGCGCTACGAGGAGCGCCCGACTTTGTTTCCGCGTTTGGTTGCAAACGCGGTAGTAACATGAACCCTTGATGAATAATAATTGAAGCCTTATAGAAGAAAAATTATGTCATCTGTGTCTACCTCTGGCACTTGTAAACATACATTTTACTACCGACATGAGGCGTGTCCTGCATTTCTGCTTTTTTATCATGCGTATTTTGCTTAATGAGGAAAAACCAAACGCAACGCACATAACAGGCTTTGGCAATACATGCCGTTAATTGGGTGTATTCTTGCTTGTAGTGGTTCAGGTGAGAAAGAATTCGAATGCCCATTGCCGCAGATTATGGAGATTCTAGCAGAGGGACAGCTAGTCTACAGTCAGACGGTCTTTGTGATCATTTCAGCTGAGATATTTGAGCGTCCATATGCTACTTGCAAAATAATAAGTTACAAGTACCTTTACCGTGACGTAAAACTTCATTGACGCAGACTCCCCTTGACCGAATAGTTTTTAATGACCAGACGCGTGACTTCAGCAAACAGACGCAGGGAAAGTTATTTCTGGTATACTCGCGGACAACTTCTCTTTGCAGTGACGTGAAAGCTACGGGGCCGGGGACGGAGCCTCTGCACATGAACTCCTATGCGAAGTAGTCTGGTTTGGCGCGTTTCGCAGCGCTGTGAAAAATGATGGCTGCGTGGCATAAGCGTTTCATACCATTTTATTTGTTTAACAACTATTTGTGTCGTTTCTTTTTCCTAAAAGAGCCAAGTGCACTTTAACTGAAAGTGAGAAAAACGCACTTTTTTGCTACTGGCAACATGGTCGGGCCTGCTCCAACATCGTCGGTATTCAGGAGTAAAATTTGTATTTGGTTCTTATAGATTGGAGCACTTCATTTGAGCTTGGATTAGCTCGTAAAAGACGTCTAAAACGATTCGAATGTGCGGTATAGTAATATATTGCAATAAAATTAACATCCTCCTTGTGCTTCCGTCGGTGCCGTCCTTCGTCGCACGGGAGCGATGGCGATGACTAGACTTGAAGAGCGAATGGTGCTTTATGGCAAAAGGCGCACTATTCTGGACTGTCGGCAGCGCTTTCTTGTACTTGGCATCTATTGAAGGCCTTGAAAAGTGCTCCAGTTCTTATTCTTCTTCTGAGCTCGTTTTATGCCGTGCCGTTTCTGATCACTTCTTCTTCTTCAAGGAATAGATCAGGGCCTAATATATTCATTTCATGTCTTTTATTTCAAATATACCGTCGTGGAGTGAAAGAAGGACATGATATTGTAGCGCTTAACTCAAGGAGAAACACTAAGAGGCAAAAATAAGTAGGAAAGTCGGCCTCTTACTCGTTATATTCGAGTTCTGCCCTACAACATCATGTCCTTCAGTAAGGGCCAACTCGCCCAAGAAAAACTAATTGTGGAACGTAAACACGATAGCAAAGCAACTAGGACACAAACGAAACAAATTGGACCATGTTGGTTGTTTTGGTCACGATTATTGACGCAGCGCTGGTTTAAAGAATGTGGCTCAGTTAAGTGTTAACACCAAAAAACACTGGAACACACCAAACCGGGCTGGTGTATTTTTCGACTGGGATGGAGACAAATGCAGGATTTGGCTCATTTTTTTATTAGCGACTGCCTTTTTGACTTCACGTTACAATCAGTAATTGCCCCATTGTGATTCCAACTGTTTGAGAAGTTAAAGATACTTAGGCGCGTTTTACGCTCCCGCGAAATTTAGTCCAATTTCGGTTTCTGCATTTGGCTCTTTTTGAAAAAAAAAAAACGCCACATTTGTGCGAACAGCTCGACGGAAGTTTCCGAGGCCAGTATACGGAGGAGACAGAGGTAGACGGACGCTCACCTGACTACGCATACGCCAGCGTTTGAGCAGCGCGTGCTCTATTTTTTCAGTTCCAGTCAGATTCACACCAGCTGACTGGCCCGCTCCGGCTACCGCAACGCACCGTGCGTTCGTTGCAACTGCAGGAGCAGGCCAGCCGGCGCGGCGTGACGTATCTGACGGCGTAGGCCTTGTCAAGTATATATGGGAGGTGTTGTTCAGATCAACGCCACCTAAAGTTGTTGGTCAGATGCGCACGATTTAGCCGTTCACCATCCTCTCCTCTCTTCTCTCCGTCAGCCAGCCATCGGCAGACAGGATGCCTTCAGGTAGTATGCGAGGGATTACTGGTCAGTTGTCAGCTCGTAAATGATCTCGTGCTTCGTGACGCCAGCAGGCTGAAAAAGAGTGTTCCACACTCGCCGTCATGGCTGCTAGCGGCGCTGACTCCTCGGTGCTGACTCCTCGGTTTAAATGCGCATATATATACGCCATAACGTGGACGGAAGGATGAACGCCGTCGTAGCTCAGTGGTAGAGCATCGGACGCGTTATTCGAAGGTCGCAGGTTCGGTCCCTGCCGGCGGCAAGTTATCTTTTCGTCCACTTTACTTTCTTCACATTTACATCACATTACTACAAATAACATTCTCTATACTTTCCTTGGCTACCTTGTCTGTTAGTTCTAATTGATCGCGATCCACCTCGTAACGCTTGGTTCAAAGCAATAAAAAATGCAGCATAGACAGTCAGTCGCACACTGCATCGCATGAAAACGATTCCCACAAGGCGTGGAATTGCCAAATTTATTGGTGTTGTTGCGTCGGATCCATAGGTGTGTCGTTTATATACTATATATTTTGTTGGCTTCGATGGCACCTGCACACAACAAGTGATTCAAGGACGCTTGTAATTACTACATATTTTTCCACATCTGCATGATCAACCAGGTAAAGCACGTTTGGTTTCAGCAGCTTTTATACTGGCATTGTGATGCTAGAGCGTGGCTTGCCTTACCTTTTTCAAAAGCTGCCTGGGCCGCATACTGCTGTCTGGGCCTCCTCCTACTGTCGGGGCCTCCACCTGCTGTCTGGGCTGCCCGAGCTGCCCTGTCTAAACAGTCAGCAGCGCACATTAAAAAAAAATAAACCTCCTTTGGCTGTTTTCGTGCTTTTACCTGTTTTGTGCTTTTATTTGCGTCCTTTTCGTTGGCACTTCTTTTTTGCCATAGAAAAACAATCCTCAGCAGCTCCCTGTGAAAATTCAGCAATTTTCTTTTCGTGTAGTGGTCATTTGCCACTTATTTCAAAAGCGTGATTGTCGAAGGTGGGAGTATGAGAAGTGTCGGTGAATGGAAGTAAATATGTGCGTGTGTGTGCCCGTGAGCATGAGTAGACAAGTAATTATGGGTGAGGACATCTGCGGCGTCTACTGCGGCGCGGCTGCCATATTTTAGCCCACGGCTTCTTACCGGCGTCTCACCCCTCTACGGCAGCTGCGCTGAGAGGCACGAGACGCGGGGCAAAAAATGGCGTCGTGGCGGCATCAGCCCCTTCAAAGAATGGCAACACGGACACAAGCGAAGAATAAGTACACGGGATGGCACTTGTCCCGTGCCTTGTCCCGTGCCTGAAAGTACACGGGACAAGTGCCATCCCGCGTACTTATTCTTCGCTTGTGTCCGTGTTTCTTTGCGCTACCTGCCTTAACATGAGTTCCCACAAACTAGCCCAGTTATCCGTTCTCGTAATTCTAAAACGTTCCGGTAATCCGCTACGCGCAAAGCATATTGCGTACAGCGGAATATTGAGTGCGAACTACGCATGCACGTGCCTTAACGTAAACGCCTGATACTCCTAAAAACGGCCGAAAAACATGGCCACACAGCCTCAAGCGGTTGCCGTCATAGAGTTTCCTAAAATGAGTATTGTAGGAAACTGTATGGTTGCCGTCCACCTCGAATCTTCAGTGGCCGTCGTGCGCTTTGTAGCCCGTTAGCTCCGAAGTGCTGCTCTTATTTTCTTCAGATTCATGTACTTAAGCTTCGACAGCAAAGCATTCGTGCCGATTCGGCACAGTTTCCGAGAGCGATACACAAAAACGATAGGCACTTCCGGAATCTCGGAGGGCATAGATAGGCAAGTAGCGGTGAGGGAAGCGCAGAAAGGCGTAATTAAAATAGGATGTCGGTGCTACCTCCTAAATCTTGCAGCTCAAAAGGCAACATAGTGCATGTATTCAAGTGTGGACGAATTTCTTGATATTTTGTATGACACGAAAAAAGTGTGAGGAGAGCAGACACCTGAGGAATTTTTCAATAGAGCAAAATCATAACCGATATTTGCGCAAGAACACGGGGACGAAGAGGAGCAACACAAGGATGGGCGTGATCCTTTGCGGTAAGATAGATATTCACCAGCTAGACTGACTAGTCGAAATCATCTGCAATGAAATGCGATTACAAATTCCAACAATCAGTGCTTTAAGAAAATCGACGCATTTCACGACACCAATACACGACACGTGAACAATCATGCAGAAACGACTATGTCAAAACAACTGAAGAGAGCGTCTAACAAGCAAAATCTATGTTCACAAGTGGTAGGTATATGGCAGAAGTGTTTCTTTTTTATATATCTATAAGGTCTGAATAATATCAAGGGTTCATCTTGCTACCGCGTTTGCAACCGAACGCCGAAATAAAGTCGTGCGCTCCTCTCAGCACCGAGTTGCAGTCGAAGCTTGCCGACATGCGCATCTGACTGTGGCAGAAGTTGACGAAGAACACTTTCGCCGGCGAGAATTTGCCCGCGTTAACGGGGCCGGCGCCACCCATTTTTGCCTGGAATGCGCGAAATGCCGGCAGAAAGACTGGACCGACCAGACCGAGTTCCAGCGGTCGTGATACTGTAGTATCATTGCCGATCGCAGCGGCCCAGGGTAGGCTCTCTTTTCTGTCGTCAGCGCCGCTCGACGCGCCATTAGCGACGGCAGCGCGCAACACGGAGTCGTTCTCGAGGCCTTTAATGAGGGCCTTGGCGAAGGCCGCGCCGAGACCGCCGTAGTTAATCGCGCCAAACGCGTCGTCGTCGCTGTAGTAAAACGGCTCGTGCACAGCAACCATCGACAAGGTGACGGTGTCCAAGATACTGTCGTAGGAGAAGGTGTCCTTGGAGTTGCCGTGCGGCAGCCGCTTGTCCTCGAAGTAGGCGCTGCCACCGATGAGCGCCGCGTTGCCCCTCCTCTCCGTGATCCAGTAGTCCAGCATGGTCTTCTTGCTCGCGTACTTGAACGAGTAGATGCGCCGGAGCAGCTCCGCAGACCAGTACTCAGGTTTGGGCCACAGGTTGACGCGCAAGCGTTTCAGCTTTCTCGTCAGCAGCGTCTTGACGTCGGCCGGCAGGTCGAACTTCTCGCACTCGGCAACGGCAGCCTCTCGCACACTCTTCAAGAGATCGTCGATACTCTGCTGCTGGCGATCGCGGAAGTTGACGGCCATGTGACTGACGAGGAGCAGGATCTTAAAGGAAGTCTCGACCTGGGTCTCGCAGAACAACGGGCGCAGGAGTTCGGCCTTCTCTCTGCTTCCATACTTCTGGACGAAGAAACGATTGTCCGCTATGGGCGCGTACACCTGCAGCATCCACCAGCCTAGGTGGCTCAACACGGTCGAGGCGTCCGCATCAGCGATCACGTGACGGACGACGTCCAACGTCTTCGGCGCCTTCACTATGGCCCTGTCCTCCGTTTCGAACGATGAGAAGTTCTCGGGCAGGAAGTACTCGTTCATCAGAGAAACAAGGCGTTCCGTTTTCAGACCGAACGCTCGTGCCAGAGAGTCGAACTTGAGGTCCACGATGGTCTTGTCCTTGGCGATGACTTCGGCGAGGCGAAAGACGACGATTCTGGTGAAGGTGAACACCGCGCCGTACTGGCATAGTTCGGTGACCGCCTCGCCGCTGGCGTTTCTCGTCGAGTCTTGGTAAAAATAGGCCAGGTATTGGTCCACGTATCGGCGTATCGAATCCGGGCTGGTCATGGTGAGGTACTGGCCCCTCCAGAATTTCGCATACGTGCTCGGGTATATGTAGATCGCCTTACGACCGCTCACGGTGTCGTCAGGAAGCATCATGACGTCGAACCAGAGTGGTACGTTCCAGCGGATGCTCAGGTTGAGGTGGGCTTCGAACGGGTCCACGTCGCTGGGCGGCTTTTCGGGCCAAGGAATGCCGAGCTCGAGCATCACCTGCTTGAACATCTTGCGCGTCTCGCCCGCGTCCTCCTTCTCCCTGTTCGAACATAAGATGTTCGCGAAGGCATTTGTTAGAAAAAGATGGCTGATCTCTCATAGGAATCGGTATAACACGAAAGTGAAACGTGTCGTCACAGAAGTAGTTGATTGTTTATAGTGCTTTGGTATATGAAAGCTCGTACAATGTCTACTGTTGTTTGGCAGATGTAGCACCGCTATGAGGACGCACCCACGTTGACGCCTAGTGGCACATCTCCGTATGGACCACAAAAGCCCATGATCATGATTTAACCTTCGCGGTAGCTGAAGTTCTTAACATTGCGTGGACACCGAATATGGTGAATCCCGCGCAAATACGGCATCAACCACATGTTATACACTGATACTCCATATGCACTCCGTCAAAGCGTCGTAAAACGCGAAGGGAAACGCTACGCGCGTCGTGTCTTCCCTATAGCTTGGCCGTTACTTCTCACAGGTCGAGCGGGAACGCGGTGTGGCCATGGAGGGTGTGACAGCCAGACTAGCCTCGGAGAGCTATTTTTCGATATGCATGGATACTATGAGCGAGGCTTGGGCTAAAAACACCACCTCGCGGTGTGTTAAAACTTTCATCGGAAACGCGCCGAATGGGACGGTTGTAGCAACGGCGCGTTTTAGGGGCGAAGCTCCTTAAGGCGGCACCCGTTCGTCCCTCGTAGTCGTAGTCGTAGTGCGTAACCAGTCTTACGCTTTGACCTCCAAGGTGGTGCCGGTGGGAGATTTTTCCTGTGCGTTGTTCAACAATAAAAATTTCGCAGCGTGCGCGTTAACTAAAAGCCGAATTCTTCTGTCTCTCATTCCCCATTAGCAGCCATTGGCATGTTCCAGTAGGAAACGTTAGTAGAAGTAGAAGTGTAAGTGTTAGCTAAAAGCCGACTTCTTCTGTCTCTCATTCCCATTAGCAGCCATTGTTTACCTCCAAGGTAGTGCCTGGTGAGATTTCTCCTGTGCGTGATTAAACAATAAAAATTTTGTTCAAAACGCCGTTGATTGATGAAATAAACCAACGAAAGACACTAGATGTTTTCTAAAAGCAAAACGTAAGAACGCCAGATGTTTCTAAAGTAAAACGAAAAGACGCCAGCCGCTTAACGAAAGACGCCAGATGTTTTCTAAAGCAATGGTTTTCTAAACAATGAAAATTCACAGCGTACATTTAAAATTAAAGTGAGCTGCAAGTCGTCATAACTCATCGAACCTTTAGTATAAACGCGCCCGATCTCACGTCGGTGATGATGTACTGGGCAGAATTCACGGAAGATTCACGGTTTACCGATGAACCTCCGCAGCTTCGCCCACTCATCATCATTCACTCCGTGGATATGCTGTGATTTTTTTTTTTTCGAGCCTGATGGCAGACATGTCAACGCCCAGTTATAAAGGCAACGCTCATAGCATCCATCCATCCAATAGCACTGTGAAAGCAAAGTGCGAAAGATAAAAGGCGCGCTCATGTAGCTTCTGTTACATGTTTGGCGGCAGCTCAGTGGGCTAAACGCCCGCAAGCCATCGTAGCGGACCGAGAGGTCACGGGTTCGACTCCTGTGAATGGGTCTTTTTCTTAGATTTTTATCTTTGTCATCTGATGACGGTTCATTTTGCTGATGTATTTCCGTGACGGAAATGCGTCATGAAAGTCTTGTGGACCCTGGCATAAAACACTTTCGTGTTAAAAAATTAACTTGAGATTGCGCGAAGACAAATAGTAACAGTCGATAACCAAGGTTAGACTTGACTACAGCAACATTAGCTATCAATTAGCCGACATTATAGCTGACAGCCAGCACTAGAACCAATGATTTTACAGCGGACTACCCTGTGACGTCGTCGTCGTAGTAGTACAGCAGCAGGCGTCAGGTTACGTGACCAATAAAACGAAGTGATGATGACAGTGTTGCTGAATGATGACATTTATGTTAGAAATAATGATGATTATGATGATGATGATGATGCTAAATGACCATGATGATGCACGTGATTTCGTTATTCAACCACATACACTTGCACTCTTACGCCTTCGCTGTCCGACGAGTTAAGACGCGAAACATGCTTAAATTTGTCTACTCTTCTGACACGCAGTATAAGACCTGTTAACGAGCCCGTCATGGCGATTGCATAGGATCTCTTTCCGAAGCGGTTCCGAGTAAAGCCCCTCCATGCGTTTGCGATGGAGGGGCTTTAGTTCCGAGCACCGCGTGGCCCTGTGGTAGAGTACTTGACTGGCCTGCCGAATACCTGTATTCGATAACGGCTTGAACACTCATTTTTGTGCGACTTTTATCAAATTCGCTCAGTACGTGAGTTTTTGTACCACGCGCCTGCCTCTGATGACGCACAAGGCCAGTATATGATAAGGCACTTTTAAGGCTTTTGCCTTAACCCTTTCGGCCCTTGCTGTGTCAATTGACACCATCACACAGCATTTCCCCTAGCACCTCGGAAATGAAACCGAAACTGCCCATTCTTGGGGAAATACTTCTTCAATGATCCGCACTGCGATTGACACCAAAATGGTGACATGCTTGCAGAGCTGGGAGCCACAAAGAAGAATAAACTTGACCGAAGGCAAGGGTGACGCCGAGGCGGGTCAGCAGAGGCGGCTAAGCGCAATTTTCGGGTCGACGTACCAAAGCTGTTTCAATGAGTTTCACACTGAAAAATGAGACGTGGTTAACATTTTGTGTACTCTAGTGCATAGCAGGAAAAAATATGCCATTTTTCTCATTTCACAACCGCTGAGCCCTGATGACCTAATTTGCTGTCATGTCTGTAAATCAATTAATACTTGCACCACTGACTCAATTTTTCGTATGTGGTCTTCTGAGGCCATAACTACTACGAAAACAAGCACAAAAACACTCCCCGACTAAAATAAAAAATCCAGGGCTGAAAGGGTTAAAACCGACCTGTGAGCGCATGCACCGAAGGAGTCGGTCATCAGTCTCTCCAGCGGCGACGTGCGGTAGCGCAGTCGTATCTCGTCGGCCATCATGCGCATCCAGGCGTACTTTACGTCCCACTCGTAACGCCAATGGACGTCCAGCTCCTTGGACGGGTCGGGCAGCCAGCGCGAGCTGACGTAAGCCTTGAAGTCGTGGCACGGATCGACGCTCGTGTTGAGGGTGTCCGTGAGCAGCGCCTCGAACCGGGAGCAGCCGCCGGTGCGACACGAGAGGCTCACGCGTTCTTCCGAGCCGTCGCCGTTTCTCGCAGACGTCTGGGCGAGCATCGCGAAGACGTAGAAGAGGCCCGCCACGACGACCACGAGGAAGGCGGCCACGGCGAACACGACCAAGCACACCAGGCGCTTGGAGTAAGTGGCGGGCGCCCCTTCTTGCAACCCAAACTGAGACTGGTAGTAAGAAATATACGCACACGGACGCTAATCGTCGCATCTTTGCAGATCAGTCGTGCATTAAGAGGTTCGATTCCCAGGTCGGATAACTTCTTGCTGAGCTACCTGCCACGTGTCCTTTTATTGACGTAATTTCCGAGACGTAAATTGGGTGTACCACGAATTGACGACCGTCGCTTCCGTGACAGAAATGACATGTCAATTTCCGGTGGACCCCAGCATAAAACACGTTAGTTTTAAAACATTTTATCTGCTGTTTAGTTGATACATAATGTTTACATTATCTCGAGCATCGATACAACGACAACGGACGTGACCAAGTGAATATTGTTCCACCCTACGAGAAAGTTGCCTGATGATATTTTACATAAACGTCTCTCGCTCTGGTCTAATGCGACAGTGTCAATTGGATCTGCTCAATCACAACCATATATGCACAGGGAACGTCATCTTTTCAGATCAGATTCAAATCTGCTATCAACATTTAAAATGCCGTAACAGGGTATGATGCGCGATGGCAGACTTCTGACCGAAACTCACAGCAACTCAAGCAAAAGAACTAAACAAAGAAAAGCGCAGAGTTAAAGCTTACGCCCTTGCTGCCTTATGCCCACTTCCGGTTTCTACTCCCATGTTTTTCACAAATTCTGGTTTCTACTTCGGGCTGTTTAACTCACTTCTGGCTTCCGCTTCCACTCACAGTTGAAATACCAAGAGGCAACTTCGAAAATACTGAAACACGCTGACGGTATTCGTTTAATAAGGTTGACAGCTGGGCTAGTTGGTGACTGATCATTATACCTATACGGTTAGGTAGCGCACTTTGGACGGGGACAAAAGGAACAGGAACACTTTTGTCCCCGTCCAAAGTGCGCTGCCTAACCATATAGGTATAATGATTCGTTCAGTATCAACCCAGTGACTGAGCTGCCGAACAGCTTCTTCTTTCCCTCTTTAGCCTAAACCAGTGCTTCCACAAGGAGCCCGAATTACCCGCTGTAGGAAGGCTGACGAAAAAAAAAAAATCGTCGACATGTCGGCCCCAGTTTAAAGACACCAAGCCAGTTGCTTTGTCGTTTGCGTGCTACCGAACGATTTTGGTCCTATCTCTGTCTTCTCAGTTGCTCAAATCCCTCCACTCATTCCTACATCGACCTCAGCTTCGTTTTCCCTTGTACTTGAACCGATTCTTTCGATTCTAAAAGACGTCAGTTACCTGTTTTGCACTGTATGAACTCCACCAATTAGTCTGTTCTACATGAGTCAACATTCAGCAGCTTGCTCTCACTCTCTAATAAGCAACGTTTAAGAGCCACAGAATCAGCGCAGTGTACCTGTATTCAGGCCGACATTTCTGTACCTTGCGCTCACTTAAACATTCTCCGTTAGTCACCACCACATCTTCCTCCGTGGCACGAAAGTGCGGGCTCGATTCGCGGCTGTGGTGGCCGCGTTTCGATAAAAGGGAGGGAGAAAGAGGATTACCTTACTTTTAGGTTCGGCAGACCCATTTTCCACAGGATTGGTGCCCTCCCAAACGACTGTATGTACTTGCAATGTACTTGCAAGACTTTAAGCCCTGGATTAAGGTGCACGTTAAGGAACCGCAGGTGATCGAAACTATTCCGGAGTGCACCTCAGTACGGCGTGCCTCGAACATATCGTGGTTTTGTCACGTAAAACCCCAGCAAGCAACTTACTATGCGTGTAATCCGCGTCACTTAATATTTGCGACATTTTCGTGCTCTCAGCAGGACCCAGTCATTGTGCACTCTGTGCCTAGTTGATACGCACTGGCGCGTTGGATTCCGATCATCTTACGCTTCTTCTGGAGCAGCTTCAGAAACTGAATATGCAACAGGAATGCGACACCTGTTGACACTCGTGCCAGCCAAGGAAGAATCGCTGAAAACTTCCGTCACGCAAGGAGTCCCTCGTTCCTTAAAGCTGAGGTCTGATCTAGATGAAACGTTAGCGTTACGTCCCGTTTGAACAATTCCATTCACACAAAAAAAATTAAAGCCATATTTCCACGCCTGTGGAATCTGAATGGACACCGGCGCTAGCAAGCAAGCTCCACCACGTTGCGAACGCAGATTGAGTTTTTTCGTCATCATCTTGTTCCTTTCATGTTTCTTTATCTCCTTATATAATTCCCTCTCTCCTCCTTTCCCTCTTCTTAACCCTCACATCACTCCTCCTCGTCCCCACTTTTCTTTCCCACCCCTTGCTATGCTGTACACGGCTAAGCTATGGTTTACCCTTTCACCTCCTCCTTTCCCTTCTCGCATCACTCCTCCTCATCCCCACTTCCCTTTCTCACCTCTTCCTGCTAAAATACTTCGAATCCATGACCTTGGTGATCTAAAGTTTGCTATACTTTTCAGCGAAGAAACGGAAGATAAGTGAATACTCACGGTGGTTGCCTGTTTAGCGAGCGGGAAAGCCACCCCTCCACGCTTCAGGACGCCGGCTGACGCTCCAGGCATCGAGACGTACTCCTGGGCTTTGCTTTCCTTACGCGGGCTGACGGTGTGCTGCGTACAACACAAGATACCGGTTGCGCTTATGGTGGTGACGTGTCTTGTCGCTATACGAAACGGCTAAGGGTGCTTGCATGGCGTCAATGACTTTACCAGCTACACCCGTACACCAGCTGCACAGCAGTCAAATCGATCAACGGAGTTCTCATATATTATATGCTACACCACACTGCTTCTATGAAAAATTCGCAAACTGTGGGAAATTTTTCATCACAAGCTTCCATCTTTCCCCGACTCCTGCCTTTCATTGGACTACACCGCTTAGTGTGGTATAAATGGCTTTCTCAGCTCCATGGGTTCATACCTTCCAGCTTCAGAGCATCTGTTCATACCCTTCATATACTCCATAAATATTTCAAACTTGCGCTCACATCGACACTCGAAGTTCTATGGGGATAAAAATATCTCCTCGAGGAAAGCTTCGCTAGCCGTTCTCATGACCGGGAAGTCACCAGAAATTGTGGTTGGTTCCAGCGAGTATCTGCATACAAGTTTTCCAAGCAGGCGCAGTTTGGAACAGCAAAGTTTGTTATCTGGGACTAAACATGGTATTGTAACTACAAGTGATGACTCCACGGCGACTGCTCCGCCGACACGCGCCAACATATGGAGTATTCCAAGCGTTAGACATCTGTTAAAGATAGATGTACGCTAAAAATGTTCTAATGAAGACTTTATTTAACAAAATTCAGTGCACGAAATATGAATCTGAACAAGCAGTAGCCTCAATTGAGATGTGATGCTCCCGAGTAGCTTGATAGAAAGCGTCTTCTAAACCACTGACGGACATCTGTTTTCGTGGATCTAATGTGCGTGAGTGTGGCGCACGTAGCAAACGCAACAACGGAGGCATCCAACGTTTTGTAATGTCAGTACGAAATTACTATTGGAAGCTGAAACTGCTTCCATAGAAACAGTTGCAATTACAAGAATTATTTATGGTGTCGTATCGACTATCACATCATAGACTGTTTTCTATACTTTGGCGCCGATGACGTAGTTCCGTATCCTGCTATCACCACATGCAGTGGGTTGAGCCAGCGCCTCCTCTATTTTTGTGGTTGAGCAATAGATTCGATGTTTGCGTAATTTTATCCGGATGGCACTGCCTGCCAGGAGTTTGTTCGGACAGGGTTTGTTTTCGTGGGCTCAGGCATTCATGCACCACAAGAAATTTGAAGCTCCGTAGCGTCACAGCACTCTCTAAACGAAGTTTCAGTACACGTTGTGTCGATACGCAGGCAGCCGTTACGGTTCCTTTTTTTTGCTACAGAGTTGGATCCTTAAGTCTATGCATTTGCTTAGTGTATGTGCCGGAAGCAAATCTCAAGAAGCTGGAAACACCTCATAGACGCCATGTTTTAGACGCCATGCTGTTTTGCGGATAGGTTTCTGCAACAGGGCTGTACCTATAGGGCTCCGTGTTTTCGGAGTTTAGTTTTCTTGGAAATTCAGAGGATGTTTTTCGGAGTTTATTTTTTGCCGGAAATTCGGCATTTACCGAAGTTAATTTTTTCGTGAATTCCCAACTCTCCGAAATTCGGAGTTTAATTTTACATTACTACCCATACTCCAATGCAGGCCCATAGCCAGGGGGAGGGGGGGAAGTAAGTGTTTTTCTCAAAAAGTCAAGGTTTTCAGCAAGCCTCCCCCCCCCCCCCTCCGAAAAAAATTCTTGGCTACGGGCCTGCTCCGATGTCTTAGATCAAATGATATCTGAACACGAAAGCATCAGAACACACGAAGTGTATTTTAGTTGTCTGGAAGGTTTGAACGCAAAGACACATATACACGCAAGCACAAATACTTGAATGCAAAATACCCGTGTTTGTGCATATTACAAACTTAAAGCTTGTTGTAATAGACGCAAGCATACTTTGCGAGGTCCGTAAATTCGATATCTGGTGCGCCCATTGCCCCTAGGGGACCGTATCCCGTATCAATATGTCGTATCGCGCTTCCGGGGGCCTACATACGTCGACGTCTCGCTCTTTGCGTGACAAGCGCTTTGTAAAATGAGCGATGAGTGCGGTCTATGAGATACTGTTGACGTGAGGTGAAGTTTATATGGACCAAACGGCCGATGTCTCAGTGACCACTTAGAACATGCTTATAACACGAAACAGAGTCACATTGGACGTTGAAGTCGGAGTTTGTCAGATAAATCCAAATTGTCAAAAATTTTAGCGGCGAGTGTTTATCAGACTTTTTCGGATTTATCAGAAAACACGGAGCCCTAGCCACAGCCTTGCCGTTTTGTATCTTTAACGACTAAACGAACAGTACTACGATAGACGTACATGCGAATGAAAACAGTTGGGTTGGTGCGTCTGATGTTTCATGACCTTATTAATTCACGTCGTGGTACACAATAATAATAAAATGATTGACGAGGCATTCGTGCTGATGTCATATCTTCATAGTCATATTCTTGCGACCACTTGCCATTCATTCCACTACACATATTTCACGTCACTGTCATGATTTTAATATATATATATATGTTGAGGCCGCTAGGTGGCGCCGCTTTGTCTGGCTGGCTGCATACCGTGCTCTGTTTTCACGTGTTCCTGGCCCGGTACAGGGCCCCGCCCGGCTCTGGACAAGCTCACTATTCCTTCTAGTAGGCATCCACGACACGTGGACACCATACGAGTACCGATCCGACCCCAGGCTGGCCCTCCAGGCCCCTTCAGAAATCCGAAGCGGCGCGGCGCCGCGCTAACCCTAACGCGCCGCGCCTGCACCTCCGTAATGCAGCGTCTCGCCGAGCCCTCGGTACCACCGACAACAAATGATGCCCCACCGGTAAGCCCAGCCTCCTGTTGTGCCACTGCCGCTGCCGTACCTACGCTGTCATTGTCTGGCGACGTCAGCAGACCCACGCCGACAACCGTCGATCAACCGGCAGCGTTCCCCAACAGCGCGCACGCTCCAGCAACGTGCAACGCTGGAAGCGTCCTTGAGACTCCCAGCTCAACCACGCTACCTCCGGATCCCAAGAGCGTCAATACTGCGTCGGCGTCGCAATCGACCGCGCATGATGCTGTTCCCACCGGATCTTCGCCTGGAACACTCAAGGAAAATTCTCTGTGTGCCGACAAGTCCGTTTTGAAGAGCGGCGTTCCTCTCGTCCCCACAGTTTTGCCCTCCACTATTGCGGCCGACGACTCTTCGACAGAAATGGACTGCACGGCATCCCAAGGAAACGAAGATAATACCTCATACCCTGAAGGCAGCTGGAACACCGTGAGGGCCAACCGGAAACCTGCTTCGACCGCCCGACCTCGCACCGAGCTCATCACCGTCGGTATCCAACTTCCACCCGGGACACTCACGCCCAAACTACCTCTGTACGACTTGCTTGCTTCCATCATCGCCGCCGCAAATCTCTCGCCCAAGACCAGCGTAGAAGTCAACCTTCAGGCCAAACCAGCTCAGAGCCTTGTGTTCCTGAAAACACACTCCCCTCTCACTGCCCACCTCCTCCTCTCTCTTACGAATATGGAACTTAACGGTAAGCCAATCACCATCAAGCCATATGCACCTAATCCTCCTATCTCATGCCTCGGCGTCATACACAACGTCTGTGGTCATTTCACATCAGCTCAGCTCTTGCATGACCTCGAATCTTTCACTACTGACATACTCGCTGCACGTATGATGGGCTCCACTGAATCCGTTCTCATAACATTTGCTGGAACCGTCATCCCTCGCTTTGTATATTTTAAACGCGTCTCTTTCCGATGTCGCCCACATAAACCTAAGCCCCCTACTTGTACCCGGTGCCTTGCTATAGGGCACCGTGCTCACCAATGCCCTCAGCACAGCGTTGCGGCCAAGTGCCGCCGCTGTGCAGCGCTTCTGCCCGCAGATCCTGCTGCTCACGTTTGTGCCCAACCCTGGTGTATCCATTGCCAAGTCAATACTCATTCATCTCTCGACTCCACCTGCCCTTTCCTCCTTGCTAAGCAGCGGGAGTGTGCCAAAGCCGCTTTTCTCCGTCGCACAGCCTTGCGCCGAACCACCCAGCCATGCCCGCCCTCCTCTTCGACGCATGAATTCCGTTCACCCCCCGCAACATCCACCCCGGGATCCTACGCCGCTAAAGTGAAAGGCGCGTCACCGGTTTACCCACCTTCCTCTAACAACACACCCTCACCATCCATGGGTAACGAGAGCCGTTCCTTCGATCTCCGGCTCGCAATGCTGGAACGCAACCAGCGCGAGCAACAGCGCGTCTCAGATGAGTTACAGCAGAAAATCCACGCTTTGACGCAGACCCTAGAAACCACTACCTCTTCTCTTACCTCCGAACTCCCGGAGTTGAATAAGCAACTCGCCACGCTCACCGCCCCGACCTCCGACTTCCATGTAGCCAAACTGGCTGACATGGTCGAAACCACTACCACTGCACACCACACTCGCTTGGTTCAACTGGAAACCTCGATTGTCCGGATTCTTTCTGCCCTCGAAACCCAATCTAAGCAATTGGAATCATTCGCTTCTATGCTCAACTCCCTGCAAGACTCGATCCCCCCGGCAAAAAAGAAGGAACGCGGTCGCACAAGCGCCTCCGCCACTGCAATGACTTAGATGGCGCGTGAAAAGGACCTCGAGATTTTGCAGTGGAACTGCCGCAACTTTCGCCATAATAGGACCCCTCTCCACCAATATATCCTCACCCGCCCTTTCCTGCCCCATTTTCTTCTTCTCCAGGAGACTCGGACGGCCCGCACCCTCCCGGGCTACCGTGCCTACCATGCTACGACGGGCACGCCACTTGCGTCCATTTATGTACGCACCGACGTTCCCGTCGAACCACTTGACATCCCCTCCACTCTCCTTAAATATTTAGTTGGTGTGGTCTATTACCAACCCTCTTCTCGCATCTCTCTCACCCTTATGTCTTTTTACAATCCCCCTGCCACATCTTCTTTGTTCAATGCCCTTGGCAAATTCCTCCACTCTCTTCCTTTGACTACCCATATCCTCCTTGGGGGTGATTTCAATGCTCCTCACAGGCTCTGGGGTTACCCCCAGACACTCAAACCAGGCCGCCTTCTGCACTGTCTTGCCCAGGAACGTCACCTCACCCTCCTTAACACTCCTGACACCCCTACTCGAGCGGGCACTGCCTCACAGCGCTTCACTACACCCGACCTCACTTTCTCTCGGGGTTCCCTTCCTTTTCATTGGCAGGTGTCAGCCGAAAACTTTTTCAGTGACCACTTTCTCATACACATCACCACTTCCATTTCCCACATGACTCGGACACGCCAAGTAGTTCACACTGACTGGGAGGCATTCCGCACTAATCTCATTTCTGACTCATATGAAAGTTACGACGACTGGACATCGCGGATCTCCGCAGCACTGGCATCCAGCAGCCGTCGCGCTCGCTTTCGACACCCTATTCCTGACCCTGATCCTCACTTTCTCCGTTTATGGCGTCGTCATAAACGTTTACAACGCTCTTTTCGCTCCCAACCGCATAACGTCCAACTCTCCTCCCGCATTGATGCTCTGCGTGCTGAAATCGTGGCTTACGGCGCATCCCTCGAGCACTCTCGTTGGAACGCGCTGTGTGACGGCCTCGACTCCGCCTTGCACTCGCGATCCACATGGTCTCTCTTTAGATCTCTATTAGGTACTAAGCCTGCCCTTGCTCCCACCCTAGCTAAAGCGCTTACTCACGGGACTCCGTCTGATGTCTTTGACAATTTAACCTCTCTGTATCTCCCGCCTCCCTTAACACCTTCCTACCCAGATTACTGTGGCGATACTAACCCAGACCTAGACCGCCCATTCACCCTCAGGGAGCTTGAAGCTGCCCTGGCAACTCATTCTAATCGCTCGGCTCCCGGCGAGGATGAGATAACATATAATACACTCCGCAATCTTCCCGACAACGCTAAAGAATTCCTCTTAAAAACATTCAACGAAGCATGGGACAGCGGCTGTCTTCCGAGCTCTTGGACATCCTCTCTCATTTGCATGATTCCGAAGCCGGGCAAGCCTCCATCCCTCTCTAACCTTCGCCCTATCTCTTTGACGTCGTGCGTAGGCAAGACCTTTGAGCGAATGGCCCTGACTCGCCTGTCTGATTTTATTGAGGCGCGAGAGTTCTTCCCCCATTCTCTTATCGGCTTCCGACGTCGCGTCTGTGCGCAGGACATGTTCCTCGTCCTCCAGCACACATTTCTCTCACCTTCTCGCAATCAGATTCATGCTCTTGTAACCGTTGATGTCCGTAAGGCATTTGATGGTGTTTGCCACGACCACATATTGGCTCAGCTCTCCTCCCTTTCATGTGGTTCCCGCGTGTATTCTTACATTCGGTCCTTCCTTTCTAATCGAGTAGCTCGCTTTAGAGTCGATACTCATCTGTCCAACCCGCACTCCCTCACTCGCGGCACTCCTCAAGGTGCCGTACTATCTCCTACCCTATTCAATATGGCTATGGCCCCTCTTGCCTCCCAACTATCCGAAATTCCTGACCTCCATCATATTTTTTATGCCGACGACATCACTCTCTGGTGTACGTCTGGATCTCCCGGACAAGTGCAGGATACTTTACAGCGTGGCCTAGATCTTATCGCTTCCTTTCTATCCACTGCTGGCCTGTCTCCTGCTCCAGAGAAATCTGAGCTGCTTTTACTCAATCGCTCCGCTTACCAGCGCTCCCACAATGATCTCATCTCCCTGCATCTTTCTGGCTCTCTCATTCCTACTGTTCAACAATGCAAAGTTCTTGGCTTCCCTTTGCATGCGGCCAAGAACGCGCAGGCCCTCCATCACGCTGTCAGGACCTGCCACTCGGTAACTCACCTCCTGCGACGCGTTGTCACTCGGCAGTTGGGTCTCCACGAGGCTCATGCGTGCCGTGTTGCCCATGCGCTCGCCCTCAACAAGTTCCTGTACTTTCTACCTTACGTTCAATTTACCCAAACCCAACTTAACACCCTCGAAAGAGCTCTGTTAGGCCTCTACAAGGCAGCTCTCAATCTCCCTATCACTACCTCTACCACTAAGCTCTTTGCCACTGGCCTCTTCCATCCACTACGTTCTCTTCTTTCGCTCCACCACGACTCTCAGATTGCGCGTCTTTCTCTTACCCGTCAGGGCCAATGGCTATTGGCCCAAGCGGGTATCCCTCACATTCCAGTTCCTGTTGCCACCTTGCCTTCTCCCGCGTGCACCCCTGCTCCCAACCTTCGTATCCTTCCTCTCCCGTCCAACATGTCCCCCGTTCTTCACGCCGGCCGTCGTCACGCGGCAGCGCAGCATCATTCCCCTCCTTTTTCTACACAGGGAGTCGCCTATACGGATGCCTCGTTCGTGGCTCCTCGGGGTTCATGCGGCTACGCTATCTACCATCCACACCTTTCGACACCTGAAACCCACACCAGCGGGCCATACCTGCACCCACCCGATGTACTTTCGCTCGAGGTCCTTTCCATTGTCCATGCCTTACAATCATTTTCTTCCCTCCCTTCACTTCCCGAGTACACGATATACTCTGACTCTCACGCCGCCATCCGTAACATACAGAACCGCACATTACCCGCATACCTCCAACAGGAGGTTGAGCAAGCTGTCTATGCACTGCAACCTTCCCCTGTTTTCCTACGCTGGGTTCCTGGGCACTCGGGGATTGACGGCAATGAGCTGGCTCACCGGCTCGCCCGTGATATATTGCACCGGGCACCGTTAATCCCCTGGCCCACACCTTCGGAAGACAGTGGGAGCTCCGTCAAGAACGATGGGAAGATCTCGCTGCGCTATACTATCAAGGAGGTATACCTACAGCTCCGACTCGACAAGCGTCTTTACCCTCCTCCTCATCCATCGCTCACTCTACTAGAGGCTCGAATTCTACGGCACATCCAAATGAACTGCCTGATCACCCCCTCTCGCCTTTTTCTTTATAAATATAGATCGGACCCCTGCTGTCCCAATTGCCCATCTACATATGCAGACCTGCCACACTGCCTTTTCTACTGCCCAACTGCTCAGCAATCCAGCTCTTACCCTCCCCCTTCCCTTTCCATCACCACCTGGCTCGACTGGATCGGCGCCGAAGGGGAAGAACAGCGTCGACTGATCGCGCAGGCGGTCGAAATGCTCGGCCTATGAATTTGGCTGAATAAAAGTCTATTACTACTACTACTATGTTTTACCCGCCTTTAGCGCGAGGAATTTTAAGGCCCCTTTACAGCTACTTACCGCAACCATTGCTCACATCATTTGTCTCATGAACTGGCGCTCTTTGGCCATCAATTGGCCCTTGCGCCATTAAACACCACATATCATCATCAATAATAATAAAATGTTCGTTTAAGATTCCAAGCTTGCTTCGCCCATATGTCTTATGTAATATCGTCTATACAGACGAAAAAACAAAATGCTTTTTCTCAAACCTGCGCCAAGCGATCAGCCGCTCCCGCTGGCAACTCGTGAATCGAGATTGTTCTGCCCATATTCGCTGTCGTCGTCCGCTGCAGTGCGTGCCCTTTGCTTGGTTCCGCATGCTCCAGTCGGGCAGCAGGAGACACGAGACCAGCGCGTGCCGCTCTGACATCCTGGTCGCCACGCTTGGTGGTCGAAGGATGCTCGGCGTGGACCTGAGCGACACCGCTCGACGTTGCTGCGGCGACCGCAGCGGACGCGCTGCTCCCCGCAGCAGCGGGCTCCGTGTGCGTCACCGTGCCGCCTTCGGAAGTCTGTTGTTGGGTGCGCTGTTCCACGCGACCGTCCGGTTTCGTTGCCACCGCCTGCACCCGTTCATGCCGTCGCTGTTGTTTTGGTAAGGGGCAACAGTGCCGTCGCAAAACATGAAACAAGACTACCGTTGGTCCAGCCTACCGAGCTGTATAGGAGACATGTTGCACAGGGTCTAACATCTATTCGCAACCGAAATCTTTAAGGAACCCTCAGTTATCGACTACAGACTATATACGGAAAACTGCCTCAAGTGTCGGTATAATTGCCATCGCAAAAAATTATTACCTCATCTTTGCAATGCGTTCTGATCGTGGGGTCACGGTGGGAAGGGGTCAGGAGGATGAGCTACTGTAAAAATGGCCCCACCCCCCGGCTTTAATGGAGAACTTGCAAGTTATTACACAACGTAGTGTTACTTTCACCCCCGTACCGTCTAAATGCGCCTGTGTAGAAGGCTATAGGAGTCGTTAAGCAAAAAATAAAGTGCGACGAATACATAGAACACGGACGAGAATAGCACCCCCATTTTAAGTAGCGCTGTTTTTCTTCAAGATTGATGGCTTCGTACCTCAGCGATGGCCCCGGAGGTAGTTGACGTCGCGGCTGCTGGCACGGCGCTGCCCTGAAACGAGTGTCCACCGCTGTCAGAGCCTGGAGGCGGCTCCTCTTCGGGAGGGGCACTCGGCGAAGACGGCGGCAGCTGCTCGGCGGTGGTCACCGATCTCGGTGACGCAGACTGCGCGGGGCTGCGGACCACGGGCGACTGCTCCTCGCATGTGGGACTGACCACGCCACTCACGGACGCGTGGCTCGAAGACGAGGCTACGCCACTCACGGACGTATGGCTCGAAGGCGAGGCCACGCCACTCACGGACGCGTGGCTCGAAGGGGAGGAGAGCTGCCCCGACGTGGCGCCACCGTCCGCCAACTTCTTCTTGTGATGACGCCGACGTCGATCGGATTTCTTGCCGTCATCCTTGGACATCTTAGCCTGCGGAGGTATGCGACACCGTATATTCGGTATTGCCGTAGGGAGCGGACGTGGTGCGCCGTGTTCCCATAAGGGAGCACGGCGCAGCATCGCTGAGGAATAGGAATGGAGAGGCCATTTGCTCGCGATATGAGTGGCCACAAAACGGCGTTGCCAGGCCACGGTACTTGTACATTCATAAGAAGAACCGGTGGGATCCCGGAGGCCCTGCGTTGCGAACAAGTGCCTGCCGCATCGGGGGCGGACGCTGTGACCACGTGACCACCACCGCGGTTGCCTGGGGGACGACATTGTCTATAGTCGAATACAACTTAAGAAGTCCGGAGAGGCCCCGCCCAGACAGCCAAAGCGTGGCAGCCGATCTAGTCCTGCTCATGCACTCGGCAATGTTCTCAGAAGGCGGGGACACCGGAAGTCCGGCTAATGACGTCAGTCCGGAGTGCGCGTCCATTGGTGCAGGCTTGTGTGCATCCGCCTTTGAGGAGGAAATGCCGCGGACTTCTAAAGTTGTATTCAACCAAAGGCAGACCTCTTTCTCTCTTTCTTTCGCATTCTCCAGGGACCGAGAGGCTACGTGAACGCATGCGCGTTGCTTCTGGATGCACAGACACTGGCGGATGGCTGGTGAGAACGAAAGTGGCCATAATGCGTAACTATACTGCCGTTATCTTCTGGACACTGTTGGTACACGGTTAGTGCACATTTGGTAGCCGTGCTCGGAAGGCTGCCATCGGTGCTCCCGAACAAAGTATTTTGCCTAGAAACATGCTCGCTGCCCGAAAAAGCCCTCTGACCATTATCTCTATGTTGATGCATGTCTCGACCAGAAAATATTATTGCAGATAAACAATGCGTAATAACAATTGCTTCAGTTTTACGTCCGAAAACCGCGATATGATTATGAGGGAAGCCGTAGATAGTGAAGGGCTCCGGGTATTTCGAACACCTGGGGTGTTTGGGCACCGGCATCTAAGTACACGGGCTCTTAGCGTTCCGCCTCCATCAAACTACGCCCGCTGCGGCCGGGATTTGATCCCGCGACCCTCGGGTCAGCAGTCGAGTGCTATAAGCACTAGACCATCGCGGCGGGCAGATAAATAACGCAAACAATCCAGATTGGGAATGCAAGCCGAGAGCACGTCGACTAGAAATACTGGGAAATAGCCGTTTTCCGTTCGTTGGTGCTCGCTCATTTCCTAGTCTACGACTGCTCACTACGCTAGCCCTGCCACGCTGCTTGTGCTTGGTTTTTGGAAACGTCACTGCCGTAACCACCTCGTTGCAGGCAATTATGAAAACTGAGATTGTTTTTTTCGAGTTACTTTGGATGCTCTGTGGGAAAGCTGTACAGTTTCAGAGCCACGGGTCGAGGTTGCGTCCCCCAGGCTAGGAAGCTACGCTCAAGACTGATGTGTAAGGTTATTCGTGTGCGCCTGCAGGCGTAGGCGTGGACAAGTTCTTCATTGGGAAAGGGGGGTGAGTGAGAAAGGTTCAACGCAGCGCCCCTCCCCCTTCCCCGACCCCAATAGATGAGTCTGACAAAAGACGTCCGCCGCGGTGGTATAGCGGTTACGGTGCTCGGCTGCTGACCCGAAGGTCGCGGGTTCGATCCCGGCCGCGGCGGTCGCATTTCGATGGAGGCGAAATGGTAGAGACCCGTGTACTTAGATTTAGGTGCACGTTAAAGAACACCAGATGGTCGAAATTTCCGGAGCCCTCCACTACGGCGTCTCTCATAATCATGTTTTGGGACGTAAAGCTCCAGATATTATTATTATTAGTCTGACAAAAGACAAGCTTCGCAATGGATGCAAAAATTAATATGAAGCACTGACGTGCTGCTTCCAATGGCTTGTCTTTGGTCACCGGCTTTACGGGTATGTGTGAAGGAAACCGTTCCTGGAGTGCAACGTGTGGGGCATTCGACCGCCATTATCGTAAAAAACCAGCATGGAGCGCCATAACCTTGGACATTAAAGAATGTCAGGCCAGGTTGGACTGACTAAAAATATGGGTCTGACTGGGCGCCCCCCTTAGATGGTTAGGGGGTGAGGCCTCCCCCCCCCCTCCCCGTGCAAGCGTTTATGCCTACTGCAAGACAGCTGTTATAAGCCCTCGGCATTCCCACGTCAATGGAGATTGCTGACCAATAACAATGCTGCTTAGCTTCCGCGACCTTGTGGGAACAGCGGCACTCTGTGACGTGACATCGCTGTTGGCTTAATTCCATACCTTTCAATGCTGCCGATTCCAAGGTTTGCAGAGTCGGAACGAGACCTTGCTTGCTTGCTTGCTTGCTTGTGCCCGTTTGTTGGCTCTTACCCACTACGGGGGATCGGCCATGAAACCGGCGGATAATTTAATAATATTTTTTTAAAGAATGAGGAATAAATCAATTGCCGCAGGAATAAACGAAATTTTAAGAATGACTAGTCGATATGGAATAAGGAGGAGAATAATACCACAATATGAGAAACAATTACCGAATGAATGAAAGGAATTCTGGAGTATCAAATTTTGTTAAGGAATAAGTTAGCAGGGAATTCTTCGTGTCTCACCGAGAAATTCGCATAGGGCTGAGCAGACGTTCCCGTTGCTGAAGCCAAGAGAAGACGCCCCAAGGGAAAGAATATTTTGAGAATTCAGATTAATTCTTAAGTTTCTGAATAAAATTTCGAAATGCTTTTTTCTATGCCTAATGAATCGACGGCAGGTAAGCAAGAAATGATCAATGTTTTCAGATTCCTGACAAAAATAGCACATAGGAGATGGCACCAGACCAGACCTGTATAAATAAAAATTAAGTGGGGGTATCCGGCATCGCAATTTTGTAATAGCCACTTCCAGTCTTCGAGTGGGACACCATTTATTATTCCAGCCGAATGAAAGATGACCATATTCGGGAACTGGTAATTTCATACTTTTGGCATCTTGAGTTAGAGAATACTTCCGAAATCTCGAATCAGTAATAAAAGCTGTATCAGGTACAATGGACAAAATAGGACCACCCAGAGACCACCGCGCGAGAGTGTCTGCCATCTCGTTTATTAGTATGCCACAATGACCTGGGACCCATACCAATCGCACGGTATTCAAATTTTTTGGGATTAAGGAAGTGAATGCATTTAGAACGGGAGACTCAGAAGCAGTAGAAGATAAAGATGTACATACTGTCAGCGAATCAGTAACTATAACAACTGATGACTCATTCACTGGTAGTTTTCGAAGGGCTAATATAATTGCGAGGAGCTCAGCTTCGAATATGGGAGTATAATCTGGGAGGCGCAAGGAGTACGACCATGATAAAGCCTCTGAAAATATGCCCACTCCCGCTTTCTCTTCGCGCATGGATGCATCAGTGGCAATTATGTTATTTATGCCCAATCGAAGTAAATGATCCTCTAACAATCCTATTAAATATCTTGAAGGTAAAAGTTTGGCATTAGATGGGAAGATATCATCAAATTCAATTTTTGCTATGGTCGATGATTTATCGTTTGCTACGATGTCGCGTATGTTAACATTTAATGATTCTAGTTGGTCCTGTACGAACAAAACTTGTGGTTTATATATTCGAGACCAAGGCTCATTAAAAAACGTTGACGATTCAGATACGAATATAAACTGTACTCGACTTTGTGAGGACGCAAAAATTTTTAAATATGTTTTGACGGTGAGAATGCGGAATCTGCAAACTAGAGTGGGGATTCGGGCTTCTAGGTATAGAATACTGTTTGCTGTAAATTTTGGTACCCCTAGACAACTTCGAAGGGCCTCTCGCTCTATGAGAACCAGGGGATGAAACTTGTATGCAGGCCCCCCTGAGTATAGTATGCAACCAAACTCTAAAATTGGTCGAACATACATCCGATAAATCATAAGTAGCTTGTCTCTGCGTAGCCCAGAAGGGTGGTGACCAAGCTTACGTAACATCCCAACAGCGCGTGTTGCCTTACATTTGACGTGCTCAATGTGTCTGCGCCAGCTGAGTTTTTCATCATAAAAAACTCCTAAATATTTGACACAGTCATTTTGGGGAATTACTTCTTGGCGATACTGAAGGGAAATTCTAACTGGAGCATTCAATGGAAAAACAATCAAGGAACTTTTGCTAACGTTTAGAGTCATTCGAATTTGTTCAAACCAGAATTCTAAACTTCCCAAGTATGATTGTAATACTGCATACAGTGAATGAATATCACCTGCCGAAGCAAAGAATGCAATGTCGTCTGCATATACATAAACTGTAACGTTATTGTTCAAAGGAATTGAGCTTAATAGAATATTGAATAAAACAGGGGAAAGAACTGAACCTTGAGGGACCCCTCTAGATTGATCATATTTTGAGGATGATAAGCCACGTTGGGAACAATAAAATTTCCTACCGTTTAGGAACTCATACAACCAATTGATAATATATCCCGGAAAATTCAAGTTTTTTAAGGAATTGAGCAAGATGACATGTTCGACACTGTCGTACGCCTTAGCCAAATCTAGAGTGACTAATGCTGCCAATTGCCGCTTGTGGCGAGCAAGCTTAATACGTCCCTCTAAATCTACATGTGCATGCCATATGGAGTATCCAGGTCTAAATCCTATCTGACATGGGCTCAATAACGAGTTATCTGCAATAAATTTAATGATTCTGATGTATAATACTCTTTCAATTAATTTAATTACATGCGAAGTTAATGCTATAGGTCTTATATTATGAATATGCATACCTGCTCCTTGTTTCTTAAGCAAGGGAATTATTTTTGCAAGTCTCCAGTCTGGAGGGATCCAACCATTTCCAAGTGAGTGATTTACAAGATTAAGAAGGTTCTGAGGAGACACATCAAATAATATTTTTAACATGCCTGACGTAATACCGTCAGGACCAGGGGTTGAATTCGGGAGTAACTGAACAGCATGCGCCAGTTCTTCTATGGTTACGTCAATGAAATCATTCACATCTAAAGGTTTTTGGAATTTTGTTTGTAATTGAGAGGCAAATCGCTGTTTTAGTCCCAATGCAATATCATCTAATAAATCAGCCAATTCTTTTGGGGTTGGAACAACTGATTCTACGTTACTAGGAGAAGGAATAGCCTTACGAGATCTAAGAAATCTAAAAAGAGCTTGTTTATTCTTGCTTTTAGATAGAAAAGTATAACGATTTTCGTCATGTTTAGCTTTAGCTTCGGAAACAATTCTCTTAAATTTAGCTTTGGCATATTTATAATTACTCCAATTAGTAGGATTCTGGTTAATTAAAAGTTTTTTCCATGCAGCCTTTCTGCGCCTGTACTCTCGATCACAATCAGAATTCCACCATGCACTTACAGACTTTCCATTTGTGGAAGGTTTCGTAAACTGTGATTTTTTCATAGTGCTTTTTAAAACAGAACACAAACTCATGGCTGTAATTTCATTTTCAGTGTTAGTCAGAGAGGATAGCGTTGACTGTAAGCTTTTTTTAAATTGTGAGTAATTTACAAAAGTGTGCGATTGACATTCCGTTGGGACCAAGGGGATATTAATGTCAATAACTACGGGACGGTGATCGCTGTTTGTTGCAGCATCAACCACAGCCCAAGAAGAGATAAAAAGGCTTGAGCTGGCGAATGATAAGTCTAAAACAGATCTCGTATTACATCGAATAAATGTAGCTACTTTAGAATTTAAACAAGTATAATTGTTTTTACTTATCCAGTTCCACAATAATTTACCGGGAGAGTCTGTGCGGTAACCCCAAGAGACGTGATGCGAGTTAAAGTCTCCTGCAAAAAATGTGTTTGGTCGACAAAAGCTCTGAGTGATGTCAAGAATACCTTCATCTTGTACGCCAATCGGAAAGTAGCTGTTAACAATAGAAAGTGGAGCACAGCCTGGTATAGCTAATTCCAATACCAAAACTTCGTGTTCGCCCGATATTGACTGATAAGCAACTTTCGCTTTATGACAAAATTTTGCCGATATAAAACACGCTAATCCTCCACCTCTAGAGTTCCTGTCCAAACGAAAACATTTATAATTCTGTAAATGAAAATTATGATCCGATGACAGCCAAGTTTCTTGTAACAAAATCACGTGAGGGGACTGTTGGGAAATAAGGTATAGTAAATCTGTGGTAGCAGACAGTATAGACCGGCAGTTCCACTGAAGAACCTTAAGAAGACCTATTTTGATGATAGGCAAGCAGCCGCAACTGCTTGATCCAAAATACTATCTTTTAAAAAATCATTCTTGTTCAAGGGTTCCTTCACACACTTTTTTGATTTAGAATTAGAAATCTGATTCTTGTTTGAGGGTGACCTATTGCGTTTAGGAAGTCTAGCATCCATATCCATATCCTGAATCTCTTGTGAGCTAGACTCAGACAGACATTCTTGGTCAGTGCTTTGGGTATTAGAAGGTCGTTTATCCTTATGTCTGGCAGCATCTGATTGAAACGCAGAGGAAGAATGAATTACACTGAAAGGATTCTGCATACTTTTGGCTAACTGTTCCGAAAACCCATTCAACTGCATGGATATTACTTGTGCCAGAGTTTCTGATAAATTCAATAGGAGTTTTTCTAGGGACTTTTCCACTGCTTTTTGCATGTGCCGTACTGGAACGGGATCGCTGCTTCTTCTACACTCGCGCCACGTGCTTGCACCGGCTGCTCGCGATGCTGTCTTTATGATGATAGTGATGATAAATACTACATTCCCACGTATTTGCAACTAGTGATAAACGTGCTCCAGTTTTTTTTTTCTTTCTTTTGTATAGGACGCAGCAGGAGAGCAAATGCCTGCATTGCTGATAATGTGCATGCTCCTTGCCCACAGAAATCCAGAAAGTACTAGTTATATAATTTCATACCTGAACCAGCAAACGTAACGTCGCTCTTTGAGGCGTGTTTAGCTTCTTGGTGAATCGTCCGGAACATTAATCTATACGCAGTTATTGTTCTTGTGAGGAGTGCACCATCAAAACTTCTGTTACCGTAGGATGTGACACAGCGTTTCCTTGGCATCTTTTTTAAACATATGTTCTTCCTGCGTCTACTTTTCATGCCGTATATAGTGTGGTCATTCATTATAGTTGAAATGCCACGGAGTTTCTTTTTTTTGTGCATTTGTCCAGCGCTCGCCACAGTTACCACAGTAAGTATCTAACCTTCTGTTTTCAGGCGAGATTGACTCCGTGCGTAAAGTAACTGTAGTGACATATTGCCAACAGTACCATCACTATCATCATCATCATTGTGTTCGTCTGAATCTCGAGCAATTAATTAACAAGAAATGTTCTTTCCTTTGGAGTGTATTCACTAAGCTACAGCTACAGGAACGTCTGCTAAGCCATATGCGATTTTCTTGGTGACTCAAGGAGAATTCTGTGTTAGTATTATTCCCACTCAAAATTCGGTACTTCGAAATTATCCTCATTAGTTGATCGTTTTTTTTTCAATATAATTGCATTACACCTTATCTATCTTATATATATATATATATATATATATATATATATATATATATATATATATATATATATATATATATATATATAGGTTCAGTTCCTGCCGGGGGCAAGTTGTCTTTTCGTCCACTTTAGTTTGTTCACACTGATATCGCAATTACCGCAAATAACATCACCCATACTTCCCTTGCCTTGATAGTCTTATTTCTCAGTGAAGTTGTATCTAATAAAGAAAAATGAGCCCTTAAAATTCTCCTTCTTTCGTTCTATATAAACTAGTGATTCTTCTATTTTTGTTTGTACTCTAGGCGACCGTCTCCTCCTTATTCTTCGTCTCAAACTAAAAAAAAAATTCCTTATAATTACCGCCGGTTTCAAGGCCAATCCTCCGTAGAGGGTATGAGCCAAGAAGTAAGGCTCAAGCAAGGAAGCAAGCGAGCTTTCATTCAAGCACTGATCCGTTGGCCTCCCTGCGATGCCGGGCCTGCTTGACCAATTAACCACTTCATATAAGTGCACTCCCCCACATGTAGCTAACTGATTAGAGTTCTCCACGAAAAAAAAAAGGCTTTGAAAAGTTGCTAAATACAAGTATATCTGCACCCAGTGGCTGTAGCACAGTGTTAGGAAATTTCGCATCGGCTGACCAGCTGACTTTGGCGAAGTTCAATGTTTTTGCATAAAGCGCAACAGTTGCATGTATAGAACTTATTGGCCATACCATACTACGTATCTGTTGCGACATTACCGTCATTTTTTCTCCAGCTGGGAGCTGCTTCAGCGTGACAAAACATACTGCAACATAACGGCATGGTGGGCTAACTGGTGCGTATTCATTTTCTGAAGAAAAACAGCAAAAAAAAAAAAACGTAGACAAGAAAGAGAGGCGCTGTATTTCTTCCCTCTCTTTCTTGTCTATGCTTTTTTCTTGTGCACTGCTTTTCTTCAGAAAATGTTTAGCATAACACATGCATGTAGTGTAGAGCAAATTTTACTTTTGTTAACTTCATTTTATTCTCAGCACGATCAAACAAGACAACCAACACGCCCACATGCCCATAAGCGGTGTAACAAGTTGCACGCCTGCAGATGGCCATAACCAGCATACGTGAAATCTAATTCCACGTGATCTTTCATTTGCTGATTGATTTGGGGTTTTGACGTCCTAGGCTGCGAGAGATGCCGCAGTGAAGCGTTACGGTTAACTTCGACCAGCAGGGGTTCTTTAACGCGCACTGAAACGGCGCAGTATACGGCTTGTACCGTTTCGCCTTTATCGATATGCGACCGCCGTGGCCGGGATCGAACCCGCGTCTTTCGGGGTTAGCAGCCGAGCACCGCAACTACTGGACCACCGCGGGAGCTCCTTTCTTTTGCACTTTACGCGTTGCCACTTCACTGCTGGCACCAGAGGGCCTTTCCGTGTACGAAGAAATGGCTTCCAGAGAAAGTTTTCTAGACGTCTGCTAGTAGGCGAGACCAGGTTAAATGTGAAAGCGCCCTGTCTTCATACTCCTCCTCACCCTCTTCGGAGGGCAGGCACCAGCTCTATTTCGTCATAGAGCAGATTGCTGCTATTGGCCGACAGCTGGCATAAATCAAGAGCGGAATTTGTATTATATGCGCTCCTTGACACGGGGTGCCGCCACGTGCCAGCGCCGCGCTTTATAGTATTCTAAAATTACACAGTAGCAACACTAGCGCGTACCGAAATGACACTGAGAGAGGGACCGCGTTTATTTTTACCACGTGAATGCATTAGTTCTTCCACCGCTTCCTAGCGGGCGCTAGATGTTTTATCAGTTAATTGCAATTCAAGACCACATTCGAAGCATTAATTTGATTCAAACCCTGGTGCCCTTTGGAGTTCGGTGAATGAACTAATGCATTCGAGCTAGTTGTCCTACTGCTCCAGAGAGGGCAGCAGGGGTTTTCGAATACGGACAGCGACACGAAGAATTCAAGGAGGTGTGCCACATACAGCTGCGCTGTAAAATCGAAAGTGCTCGTAAACCAACCCTTTATTGCGATATTCATTTTCGGTGAAAGAGCATTCTCTCCTCCTACAAATTGCCGTCGAAAAAAAAGTCAATAAGTCAACACTTGGGAAATTCTCAGACACGTACATCTAGGCAAACAGCGTTGAAGCTGAGGATTTCTATTGTGGTGTGAGAAAGAATTGTCATGCGCGTGCTCCCCGATATCGAAAATAAATGTATGCTTATGTGAACACGATTGCGTTTACGACACATCGCAATTTTATTTTTTAGCGACATCGCATCGGCGCTTGTTTGTTCGTTTCAAACGAATGACGGTCCTGTAGAAGACGTGTGCAAAAAGGCAGTGTACAAAGTTCGCTTTTCTTCATTTGTGAATTCGCTTCGTATTGACATATTGTCTTCAAATTCTCATGATAATATCATGTATGGTCACTATATCTTTTTTATTATCAGGTTGGTACTTTCCTGCAAAGGAAAAGTTGCAATCACTGTAGTGATGATGTTCTCGGCGCAAAACATGAATACATTATCACGTGAACAGGAAACGCCATATCAATGATTACGTTCACGTGTCACTGGACGCAAACGAAAAAAAAAGCTACCTTCAGATCTCGTTTCAGATAACAAGTGGTGTGGGAATTCAGGCGTCCGCGCCAGTGGCTCGACGCCATCTTCCCTTGGAGAATTCTCGTGTCCCTCTCCTCTCGACCGGACGGGTGGCAGCTAGTCATAAATCGCCGTCACTTTGCTGCCACCCCGCCCTCGAAGGTTAAACACCGTGTCCCATTGGCCCAGTTTTGGCGGGATTTGGACCTTGCTCGCGCTCGCCGAGAAGCGGGTGCGCGCGCGACGAGGTTCGAGAGAGACCACTTGGGGACCTCGAAGGGTGCGTACGCGTTTTGGCCGCTCCGGCCGGCGGCGATCCTTTGTTCTTTGTTCTTCGTCGCCGGCCGGCGGTTACGTCGTTTTGTCGGGGCTCCGGCCTCAGCGGGCGCGCGCTACCCTCCGCGGTCTCGAAGTCCCGAGGCAGCGCCTCGCGATCGTGCACTGTATGTTTCTTTCAAGGGTTACTTTGTCTGTTCTGCTTCTTCCGCTCTGGGGTGCGCGATCGCGGGAGCGCTGACCGAAGAGTAGGTCGGCTCTCCAAACCTGGTTCTTTGTTTCCTTGTTTTATAGGTGTGCCATTCGCGGCCACATTTGGTAACTTGAATTAGCTCATTGGTGTCCTGTGTAATTATGTTACGTACGATTGGCTGTGTCGAATTATTGATCTCTTTGTAATCCCAGTAATAAATCACTAATTTGGAGAGTGTCGCCTAGGGTCTCCCTCGCTGCGCGCGACGGCTCGCCGTCCCTTCGCGGTGACGGGCCGAGTTCTCGCGCGCAGCAGTTCGAACGGTACACGGGCGCGGGGCAGACGAGGACGCGGCAGCCTGCATGAAGCTACCAGTGCTCGAACCCACAGTGGTGTTTGGCGCATACGGCTAAGAGTATATAGTGAGGACCGTGCGCGCCGGGATTGAGACGACGACACCACCATAGTGGTGTCCGATGCTTGAAGTCCACGAGATGTTTTTGGCTCCCGTTAGAACTCCCCGCTTCATGCAACTATCAAAACAATGGCTTCAATATCTGCGCAACCTTTTTTTTTCATCCAGGGGCACGAGTTTGGACACCACCTACAAAACAACGCAAAGTAAAAGTACTGAAAATTGAGCGAATTGGTAGGAATACATCAGATATCGTTTGTTTCCTTTGCCTTCCGTCTTTTTGTTTTTCTTCAGCAAGACAGACAGACAGACAGACAGGCAGACAGACAGACAGACAGACAGATAGATAGATAGATAGATAGATAGATAGATAGATAGATAGATAGATAGATAGATAGATAGATAGATAGATAGATAGACAGACAGACAGACAGACAGACAGACAGACAGACAGACAGACAGACAGACAGACAGACAGATAGATAGATAGATAGATAGATAGATAGATAGATAGATAGATAGATAGATAGATAGATAGATAGATAGATAGATAGACAGACAGACAGACAGATAGATAGATAGATAGATAGATAGATAGATAGATAGATAGATAGATAGATAGATAGATAGATAGATAGATAGATAGACAGATAGACAGACAGACAGACAGACAGACAGACAGACAGACAGACAGATAGACAGATAGATAGATAGATAGATAGATAGATAGACAGACAGACAGACAGACAGACAGACAGACAGACAGACAGACAGACAGATAGATAGATAGATAGATAGATAGATAGATAGATAGATAGATAGATAGATAGATAGATAGATAGATAGATAGATAGATAGATAGACAGACAGACAGACAGACAGACAGACAGACAGACAGACAGACAGACAGACAGACAGACAGATAGATAGATAGATAGATAGATAGATAGATAGATAGATAGATAGATAGATAGATAGATAGATAGATAGATAGATAGATAGATAGACAGACAGACAGAGAGATAGATAGATAGATAGATAGATAGATAGATAGATAGATAGATAGATAGATAGATAGATAGATAGATAGATAGATAGATAGATAGATAGATAGATAGATAGATAGATAGATAGATAGATAGATAGATAGATAGATAGAAACGCTCAAAGTGCCTAAGATTCGCTAAGAAATGCTTTGCATTTAAAAAAGAGAGCAAGCATAGCCATGTATAGTATAGTATAGCAAAGAGTGTCAAAAAGAGAAAGGTGAGATGCAGGGCCGTAACTAAGGCGGGGTTGAGGGGGTTCGGACACCCCCTGAAATTTTTTCGTTCTTCAACTTTTCGGGTGACACTAAAATACTTGGACGTTGTCAGAGCGACCACCAGTTGCCAAAGTTAGCCGTTCTACACATAAACACCCCCCGAAAAAAATTCCTGGGTACGGCCCTGGTGAGAGGGTAAAGGCCCAGCCAAGCCAGTACCGGCTAGGTGCCCACCAACTCTGCTGTGACCCAGCGTTGCGCGACTTGATGCAAGCTGGGCTAATTTTTTGTTAACTTGCAGGACCTCAATAAAGTTTTGCAACCAACCAACCAGCCAACACCTCTCAGCAAACCTCCAGCTTCAACAGCACCGCTGTTAGAAAATTCTGGCTATGCTTCTGTTGAGAGAGCTAACGAGGAAGAGACCCGAAATAAGTATATGGCACCCGCGACAAAGAACTTACGTTTGCACCATCGTTCACATTCCTCTTTGGTGAGAAATCTATTCTCTTTCGGACCTGCGCTCTTCCGCAGGACAGTTTTCGTCAATTTGCATTCGTTGCTGTTGACGTCGTAGAAATAGGTTTTGATCAATCTGAACCACTCGTTGTTCTCTTGCGTTTGCTTTAGGCATCTGGAGTGGTCTGTTTTGAAAGACAAAATAACCAATCACTGTTCTCTACGGCACAATATAGACTTGCTATCACATGTATGTTGACTACCATATGTATCACGTGTATCGTACGAGGACATCCGAAAATCAAACATTTACTGTACAATGATTCATATCAGAGGCGTCCAACGTTAAAGAGAACGAAATCACACAAAGTGATACACAGTCGTGTACGACTATTTTAACTTGCCCCAATGTTGATGACAAACAGCAAAAAAAGAAAACGCTGATCGCCTTAACATAACTCATTCGTGTTGGATGTTAATCCTATATCCGTCAAATACATTTAACATAATTTTTTTCTCCCACCCGGCGAGCCTATCTTACCTTATCTTCTACATCTAAACAGAGCTATCACTTTACGTCTGTTACAAACAGAGGCATACGCTTCTCCTCTTAAATTTTCTAAATATATGGATGGCATAGAGCCGGGCTGCCCTCGCTGTAGTAACCCGCGTTGCAATTTGCAACACATGCTGTGGCAATTTCCTGCACTGCGCGATAGCCCCAGGTCTCCCTCTACGGAGGAGGACTGGCGATATCTTCTCACTAGCAACGAGAAAGAAGACCAGCTAAGGGCTATCCAGAGGGCCCATGACCTGGCCGAGGAGATGCATCTCCCCGTCCCGTCGTGGGTGCGGCCAGCCGATGTCGCCCCCTAAGAGGGGAGTGCGCGTCGTCTCCGGATCAAAATAAAGTTACAAGAAGATTCGACGACGCACACCACCGAGGAAAGTAGGCGAAAGGAAAGAGCGTCAACTCGCAACTAATTTTATTCTTGCAAATCCACCGCAATATATACACCATGCCACACATGCGCAATAACACACCATGCGTCCCATCCAACAATCGCCCACTCTCAATGCACGTGCTAGTTTAGAAACCTGTCAAAAAAATCAAATTCAGCTGAACGCAGTACCAACGACGTATCGCTAATACATATATCTTTTTTCTTTCGGATGAGATATGCTTCTAGCATCTCTCGCTCAATCACCTCCTTGCTTCTACCTAAAATAGTGATATTGGCAAATCTTGCCTCACATCCACACGCGCTGCAGTGCATAGGCAAATGTGCCAAAAGATTCTTCTTTATCGAAAGAACATGCTCCCTCGCTCGATCGTTTACGCATCGGCCGGTCTGGCCGATGTAAACCCTTCCACAGGTGAGCGGAATTTCGTAGACCACTCCCGTCGCACAGGTGACGTAGGGCCTCGCATGCCTCTTACCGCAGGGGGCAGGCGCGGTTCCTCTTGAAATCTGTGGGCACAGGCCCGACATTTTCCTTGGCGCAGAAAACACAACAGGTACTTTGTACCTATTGGCCACCTTTTTAAGGTTGTGTGCAACTTTATGGGCGTACGGGACAACTACTGGTCTTTTTTCGAACCGCTGAGCTTCCTTCTTTTTCCCTTTAATCTTTTGAAGCAGGGATTCAGCCGCTGCTGCAACGACCGAGCGAGGATACCCAGCTGAATATAGCCGGCTGACCTGGTTGTCAAAGCTCTCTTGCATTCTGTGAGGGCAAGACCTAGCCAACGCACCTTCCAAGCACAAAAAAGCAATTCCTCTCTTAACCACTTTAGATTGGGCAGCATCATAGGGCATCAGCTCTTTGCACGAACGAGGCCAGTAGGCCCAACAAATGTGCTCTTCCGTCAGAGTGAGCGAGAGATGCTAGAAGCATATCTCATCCGAAAGAAAAAAGATATATGTATTAGCGATACGTCGGTGGTACTGCGTTCAGCTGAATTTGATTTTTTTGACAGGTTTCTAAACTAGCACGTGCATTGAGAGTGGGCGATTGTTGGATGGGACGCATGGTGTGTTATTGCGCATGTGTGGCATGGTGTATATATTGCGGTGGATTTGCAAGAATAAAATTAGTTGCGAGTTGACGCTCTTTCCTTTCGCCTACTTTCCTCGGTGGTGTGCGTCGTCGAATTTTCTTGTAACATGCACCAACTAGCCCAACAACAAGTTTTACCAAAATAAAGTTCTTTCCCTGCCTACTAATGTTACTGGATTCTCTGAACTTGATGACCGTTATGTGCCTAAAGTGTGCACAAAGTACTGAATACATATATTCACCACCAGATTTGTGTGTACCAAATTTGGAATTCTATTCCACATTGCATCACCCACAGAGCGTGCATTTAAGAACGACATTAAAATGTACACATATATTCACCACCAGATTTGTGTGTACCAAATTTGGAATTCTATTCCACATTGCATCACCCACAGAGCGTGCATTTAAGAACGACATTAAAATGTACTTATTGCAACAACTGCCTTAACGCTAGCAGCTCACTTTTATTATTTCAGTAATGCTATTTGCTATAACGTTTCCATTTTTATAGTTATCTGGTAATGCTTACTTATTACAAAAAGCTTTCTTTCTCAGTTTGCACAAAATAGCATTGCGTTATACTTTCTTATTTGCACTGTTCTTTGCTTATAGTTTTCAAATTTTCAATTAGATCACCGTAAGCACTACTTGATCTATAGTGTACTTTTTTTGTTATATTTCATGTGTGGGAGCCCCCTGAGAAGTGCAATCCTAGCATTGTGATTCCCCGTGTATTAACAATGTTTTATATAGCTGCTTTTTCTTTCCCTTTCTTTTTGGGGGGGGGGGGGGGGAACTGACGCCGTTGATGAATAAAACACAAGGGCTGAACCTCAGCCGAGTTTTGTTAGCGTCGCAGTCGCGGCACGATGCGGGACGAATAAGTCACTGTGTATATTGAGAGATATAACAAACCACGAAACTGGTGAGTCATGAGGGGCTAAAGCTAACACCCCAAAACAAAGCAATGATAGTCTCAACACGTAACACGCAAGACCACGAAAAGCTATAGATGACAACTTTTTCGCAAGGCTACAGATATATATTTCTGCCGAACGACGTATCGTTGTACCATGTGTTACATTAAAACATAGTGCTGGGCGAATTGGTTCATACTTGAAAGGTAAAAATGGTAGGCGCAAATTATACACCACGACACAGTAAGAAAACCGCTTGTCTGTGTTTTTATTACGGTGTCGTTGTGTATAATTCGCGCATACCATTTTTACCGTGTGTTAGACGGTGAGAAATGACGTCCAAAAAGATTGAAAAACAATGTACGAGCCGTGCCAATACGTTCTTACCCGATCATGTTCTTGCAAGTTTTGTACAACCGCAAGCATATTGGACGAAAAAGAAAATCGTGCGACATAGATATGCTTTCGAGTGTACATGTTGCATGAATAAGATTTTTTATATATAAGAAAGAAGCAATTACTTGCGCACGTCACCCAGCACTCTTTCGCAGTCTTGAAGTTGTTACGGTTGCCTCCGCAACCAGTGTACGTGAACTCTTCGCAATCTTGATATACTCTGTTGTAGCCGAAGCGAGTCATGCTATCAAAGCAGTCACCTTTATCTATCGGAAGGGCGCAGCGGTTTTCGATGAACTCTGGAAATTGGGGGAAAAAGTTATGGAGAAAAACATCGGGCGTGTACAGGTGGATCTTCGACCTATGTCACAAGTGATAAGGTGCTAAATGAAGTTCGGTCTAGACAAAACTAGTGTTGACTTCCGTATTTACAAAGCCTAACGCCGATAACACGCCTTATAATGATACATTTTTCATGTAGTACAGCATGCATAAAAAAAAAATTGGCCGCGTATCTGCGTGCTTCGCTGCAAATGTCGTCGAAAGACGACAGTCTTCTGCCGGCCGTACTGCATGAGTTCTGGGTTCATCCGCGGCCACCCGTGATGCTGTTCCCGTGCCTTTTCCGTCTTGGCATGATAAATGCAATGAAGGTTTTTTTTTAACAGATTTCATTTTACCGCATTATCACTGCTGGCATGCCATGTGTTAGGAGGCGCTGCTTGAGATATGGACGCCATCTGGCAGTGGCGTCGGGAAACATGAGCTTGTGCAGAACCCAAGGCCACTGTCAGGTGGTGGCATCACCATATCGTTGGCAGAGGGCTTTTTCGTAAATAGCGTCGCATTTTCAGCGCAGCCCAAGAAACACTAGGGGTCTTTAGAATTACGCATCTATGTATTTTCTAGTAAAGGAACACACCATCTAATACTTACGTATTGATGTTGCGCCTCAGATATGCGTAATATTTGCTATTTGATCGACAACGTTCACAAGTATGAATGCAGCTCCCAGTTCAAGATGGCTGGGCGTTCAGCAAGTGCTTAAACTTTGGCCGTTGGCTGAATCGTGTGACAGACAGACAGACAGACAGACAGACAGACAGACAGACAGACAGACAGAGCAAAATTTCTGCGTTCAGGTATCCCAAGAAAGACTATCGTCCTTAAAAAGAAAGGTGACCTTATCTTTTAGGTCTGGCAGTCCCAACCTCCTTGGGCAGTCCCATGCCGTCGATCTCCCACCGGGTGGGTGTCCTCATAATAACGACTTGGAACTTCGTTCTTCCGAAACCGCAGCTGTGGTGAAACGTTAGGGTTTCCGTTTCCTATCTGGGAAGCACTGTATACAATTCCTTGTTTTCGCCGTAGACGAACCGAGCAGGCTGCACATACTCAAGACCCTTGAATACTCCCAGGCATGTCATCCCTGTAGAATTTGCACCTGTCATCATCCCTAGAGTACCACCGTATACATACTGCATAAATCGTTATATTGCTTTGAAATTCCTGGGTGTTCGAAGAAGTGACGCGTTCCTTGTGCTGCCCTCAAGCAGCTCATCAAGGTGCATTTGACGTAACTATACGACGACTCTCTTCGCATATACAAAGACGGATCTATGACTGCAAGCTCTTCTACTGCGACCTTTGCAATCCCTAGTCTGGGTAACTGCCAACAATACACAGGTATACCTCAAGACATCTTCAACAGCTGCAGAACTTGTTGCTACAGGGGAATGTGTCAGCTTTGTGACTTGCCAGATACCGCGTAAATGGACACTACTCTCCGGTGCAAAATCCGCATCGCGAGCCACTGATGCTTGCTCGACGAGAGGTCAGTACTGTGTGTTCGACTCGGGCGTCAAGTATGCAATTTTGCGCAGAGGAACGGACACTCGATCAAATTCCAATGTATGCCTACCCTTGTACTCTGTGGCATGGTAACCAATGAGCTAGCTGTCGTTGAAGCAAGAACAATAGCATCTAACGCCTCCGCCGACGTCAAGATTTGTACTAGCGAAGTGACAATGACCTTTTGTTTATATCGCTCACGCGAGATTGCATAGCTGCTTAATGGTCCCAAGCAGAACAAGGATACAGGTACCCGCGGTAAATAGACCCTAGCACGCGTTCGCCTTTCAGCTATAGTGCACTGAAGCCATGCCAGTACGTGCCAACGGGTTCGCCTGGGCGTTTCCTTCACTGTACTCTACTTGCAACTTATCGACTGAGAAGGAAGCCCGAACTGTGGAACCATACAAAGTGCATGAGTCGTTAGAACATATATTTTGTGACTTCCTCGTTAAGTGTCACAACGTAGGACGCTTGCTTCTACGGTGGTAGGAATCGGGGTACAAACACCAAGTGAAAGCTGTATTTCGTCCACGATGTGCGACCAGACAGCATTAACAACTGCTGCTAGGGCAGTTCTAGATCGTCTTTTTATTGCGACAGCAATTATATGGACAGTCTCGGCTGGATTTTGCCGTCGCCGTCGCCGCCGTCATGCACCGTATATGTATAAATATGTATATATACATAAAAGCCCGAAAGAAAAATAATTCAGAAAAATGCTTCTGAAGCGCGGAATCGAACCAGGGACTTCTTGCTCCGCAGCGAGTGGCGCTATCCACTACGCCACGAAACGCAGAACCTCCACGTAGCTAACGGCGAGCGTTATATACACACGCTTTACCGCTGGACGGACTCAGACACGGTAGGCGATAATAAGCGTTTCTTCATTACCAGCGAGATGGCGCTAGGAGCCCGACGGGCGCATTTAAAAGTCGTCGGCGAGCTCGCTCGCTTCTTCTTATATTTGCGCATGGGAGAACCTTGCCCTTCCGCTGTCTGCTCGCGCGGTTTTCTCGTGGTGAGGGGAAGAGGAATGTTTCGAGCTTTCACCGTGATTTCCGCGCTCATGTTACGGCGCGTACGAATGTCACTCGAGCTCAGGGACGCCGCTAAACGAACAAACAGAAGATGAGCGCGAACTATCAAGTGCCACAGCTCGACACTTGAAGCACGCTAGTTTCCTTCGCTGCTTCGGCCGCCTTTGCAACAGGAGCGCTGTTCAAACTGAGAGTATCCATTGGCGAGCCTCACTTCGTAGAGCATTAATTTCTTGCTATCGCATTCATTGCTTCACCCTTGCGGCGAAACTGTGACTTTTTTTTTTTGACAGACTACTGGACTGGATTTTATTCATTAAGAAAGTCACTGCGTCACATGGTTATTCTACGCACGCATTACAATTCTTTCTGTCCTCATCATCATCCATGGTCACTCCTTTTCTCCCCCTTTTTTCCCCGTATGCAGGGCAGTAGGACTGAGCACGCTAGTTGACGCCAACCTCTCAACTTTCATCAATAACTCTCTCTCTCTCTCTCTGTCTCTCTGGGTTTGATTCCTAGTGCACCGGAGAGCTCACCAGTTTTCCTCATGTGTAAATGGACACCACGACATTGGCGATGCAAACATAGGCATGCGCACGAGGGGGAGGGGGCCAAGGGGGGGAGCGACCACCTCCCATAATCATCTGAGGGGGGCGCCAAGTCTGTAACATACCTTTACTCAGTCGGACCTGTCCCGCCATAGTTTAAAGCGCAAGGTTATGGACACGCATGTTTTTGACGATTTTAGCAGCGGCCGAGGACCACTGATGTCGCATTCCAAGAGCTGCTTACTTCCCATTTTAGCCCTCTGAAAACCGGGAACCAAGGGCAGGTCGTTGCAGGAAGCGCGTCATCGTTTCATTATCATTTTTGCATCCAATGCGAAGGCTGTCGACCAACCGGGAGGGGGGGGGGGTTACCCGACGCACGCCTATGGGTGTAGATATAACATGTATATATGTGGCGCTGTTATACGTTTATACCAGAAATATAGCCTGCTATGGTACTGTATATGCTGCCTTTAGGTAGCATATACAGTAACTCTATATGCAAATCTATATGCACAAGTGGCCATTCTGAATGTTCTGGTGCTTGACGTCATCACAACTAACCATACTGATGTGTGAAATCGCGAGAATTGACACTGTAGCCTGACGTCATGTTAGAGTCGATATCAGTAGGTGCACCATGCGAAAATCAACTTTAATGTCAAAATAAGATATCTTATCAGCATTGACTGAGCTTCACACTTGCACAGAGCCATCGCTGTATATGGGAGATTTGTATGGCAGAGTAAACTCACCTTCATAAATTGGTGTCAGTACCCTTTTAAGCACATAATCTAATATCCCAGACAAAACAAAAAACACCATCACTAAAGAATTTCCTATGCGCACATTTTTTTAAAAATTGACCAGCCCCTTCGCATTTCACGAAGCTTTAAAGGAGTGCATATGGAGTATCAGTGTTTAACATGTGGTTAATGCCGTATTTGCGCGTGATTAACCCCATATGCGGTGTCCACGTATATGTTAAGAACTTCAGCTACCGCGAAGGTTAAATCATGATCATGGTCGTTGGTGGTCGGTACGGAGATGTGCCACTAGGCGTCAACGTGAGTGCGTCCACATAAAGCGGTGCTATATCTGTCAAACAACAGTACACATTGTACGAGCTCTCATATACCAATGCACTATAAACAATCAACTACTTCTGTGACGAGACGTTTCACTTTCGTGTTATACCGATTCCTATGACAGAGGGATCAGCCATGTTATTTTTTTTTCGGACTCGCCCGAAGGGCTCTTCGGTTTGTCCAGCTCTACCATAGCTGAACTCTGTATCTGTGTACTTGCAGTTGGAATCAATAGCGGAAAACAGGATGAAAATTTTCTTCGAGAAAAAAAAAGTCACACTTTCGCCGCAACGGTGAAGCAATGAATGCGATAGCAATAAATTGGAATGTAACGCGAAGAACGGAAAGCCGCTCGAAATTGCCAGCGCGTCGCTCGAGCCCAAAGGACGCACGAAAAGAACGCACACGGGACGAGCGCGAACTAATTGTCACAGCTGTTACTTATTTCTGTTTGAACAGCGCGCTCCTTTCGCAAACGCGGCCGCTGTAGCGAGCGAAGTGACCATCGTACGCTCTGTGACTTCAGCGCGGACATCGCGGGGACAGCGCAAGACATAAAACCCGCCACTCCACCCCACCGGCCGCCCCTTCTTTCCTCGAGATAAGCGCACGAAGGCGACCACGCCCTGTAGGGCGAAGAGCAACGGCGTTCGCAGGAGCGGAGCGAATAAATTTAAAGCGCGCCACGCTAGAGTCACTCTACGCCACGCGCGCACATCGCGCCATCTATGTGGTGACTAAGAAAGCATACTGAAGTAAATGGTGTATATAAATAGCTCGCCGTTAGCAGCCTGAGAGACGGTGCTGTCGTGGCCTAACGTCTAATTTAAGCCTGTTTCACATGCAGCGATTTTGCTCCAAGAGCGGAGTGGCTGCCGTCGCGGAAGCCCAAAAACAGGTTTTTTAGAGCGACCAGTGGACGCGCGATCGAGATCGCCGGAGTTGGAAAAATTCGCTAGCGGCAGAGCGGCTGCCCAAGGTCACCCAATGGGAGAGCAGTGACGTGGGGAGCACGTGATTGCAGGGGCGGAGTCGAGGAGCGGGAGCGTGCGCCAGGAGGAACTCGGTTTCCTAGCAGACGACATTCGCTGTAACGATCTGGCAGTGTAGAAACGCCTTTCTTTTCGTTTTGTTGTTCTCTACTGCGCTTCCATCAAAGCAGACAAATCGTTTGCACGTGTCATTTTGTTCTTTTGTATCTTTATCGAATCCTGGCACCAACACAGGTCCGTACAGGGGGACCCTACGGCACTGCGCACTTGTTGGTCGCATGTTTCAGTTTTTTTTTTTTTTGCTGCTCTGACCCAGCACGTTCGAATAGTTTACTGTTTTCTTTTTCTTTTTTTCAATGGTCACGTACCCCGAAGACGACAAATGCGAGCCCCCCAGACGACGACATTGTGGGTTTGCAATGGTTGCCGGCCCAGCCGGCGCACCAACGCCTTGCGGCATTCGAGAGCAAAAGCCACCGAAAGCACTCTGAAAGCTTAAAACCACAAAAACAAATTCTTTTTTTTTTGCTTTTCCATGGCCAAGTGTATGAGCGTGCAAGAAGACTTGCGTGGTAAAAAAGGAAAGCTGTAACAGAAATAAACGTGACTACTGAAGTTGTTTAATTGCACTCTGATACACTGCACATTTTCGTCATTCAAGGTTTAGGCGCGTGAAAATCGAGCACCGAAGTAGAAGGCTGGTGAAACTCGCAACCCAAGTGCACCAAAAGAAGCGAACTCGGAGAAAGGAAACCCGCGGGTAACGGGCGCTTTCCACAACCATCACTGCGCATCGCAGAGGCGCGCGCCGCGCAAAAGCGGTGCATATGAAACGAAGCCGCGTGCGAGCGTCCTGTCGCCGCTCAATCGCCGCGGGCCCCACCGCTCAGTCGCTCGCATGTGAAAGAGGCTTAACGCGGCGGGCTGCAAAGCGAGAGGTCGCCCGTTCGATTCCGCGCGTCGGAAAGGTTCTCTGAATTACCTTTCTTTGTGGCTTTTATGTATATATATATATATATATATATATATATATATATATATATATATATATATATATATATATATATATATATATATATATATATATATTACACACACGGTGCATGACGGCGGCGACGGGGACGGCAAAAGTCAGCCGAGACTGTCCATATAATTGCTATCGCAATAAAATTATGGCAGCTTCCCACTAGTGGTGCCAAGCCTGAAGGAAGAGCGGAGCATGGGTGGCCTTGCTTGTTTCACTTTTTTTCTTTATTTTCTTCTTTCTCTTTCTCTTTCTTTCTTGTATCTCTTTTTCTGTATCCGTTTCTTTCTATTTCTTTCTCTCTCTCTGCTTCTTTCGCTCTCTTTCTTTTTTCTTTCTTACTTTCTTCTTTTCTCTCTTTCTTTCTTTCTTTCTCTCAATAATTCTTTCTTGCTCTCTATTTTTTCTATCTCTTTGTCGTGTCTGTTTCTTCGTATCTTTCTCTGTCTTTTTATGTCTTTAGCTGTCTTTCTATCCTTCTTTCTCTCTGCTTCTTTCGCTCTCTTTCTTTCTCTTTTTGTTTCTTTCTGTCTTACTCTGTTTTTTTATCTTTTTCGTGTGAGTTTCTATCTATTTCTCTCTCTTTCTACGTCTTTCTCTGTCTGTTTTTCTATTTTTATCTTTCTTGCTATTGCTTTCTTTCTCTCTCTTTTTATCTCTTTCTTTCTATCTATTTTTTCTTTCTCTTGCTCCCTTTTTCACGTGCTTCACTTCGCCGAGCAGAGTTTTCGTTTAACGTTCGCACCTGCTGTACACGGTAGTCGGGCTTGCCCAATTCCTGGGGGCATACCCACCTGAGGAGTTTTGCACGACGGAGCACAAGTTACCGATTGCTTAAATAGCTTCGCTTTAAAGAAAAAAAGACGGGGCTGGATTTTCCAGACATTCATTCGCGCTGTTCCCCATAGGGAACCCAAGCTCAAGTTTGCGGCGCGACGACAGCGCCGCCCTGGCCGCGCTGCGGCTCTCTCGGAAAGCTCTGTAGTGCATGCGCGGCCGACTCAGCGCCCTTTCACGGTAGCGCCAGCGCACGTGCGCACGCGTTCTTCTATCGGTGCGGGTAACTGGGGGGCCATCAGCTCGGCACGGTGAACCGAGAGGCTTGCTGTGCGAAGCTGCGCATTTCCGCGATGGCAGAAGCGACCCCGCGGAAGCGCAAGCGAGGTCCGAAGTATTGCGGTTTAGTGGCCTGCCACAACAGTGCAGACAACACCAAAGCACACGATTCTTGTGTGAAACTGTATCGGTTCCCGGGCGTGTCGCACGAGAAATAAAGGTGGCAAGCGTGGATAGCTGACAGCGCTGTCTCGCCTTCTATTTTGGCTGTCTGAGTTCATCGCTTTCGTTCGTTTCGACTACCTGAATCGGTAAGTAACGCAGCGCATGCACGCAGCGACTACAGTAATGACTACTCGCTGTCTTCTCGCATTGTGAAAGTCCAGTCACGGTTGTAGGTGAAAACAACTTTGTGTTTTGATTCCCCGTGTTCGTGAGACCTACCCGTCGTTGTTGAACGTTCACACTCGCGTTATACCGTCAGCGTTGCGCGGTTGGTTGAATTTAACTGAACTCGGCACATTGTCAGAAATTCGGCGCCTGCAATTCACGCGTCGGGAAGGCTGCTTTATCACGCCGGAACGGACGTCTGTGCATTTTCAGCAACCTTCGGCACCGTTCTGCAGGTTTGCTTTGTTTCTGTCACTTTATTAGGGTTATATATATTTAACCCGCTAAATATAACTGGCACTTAATACATGCTTTGCAATTGCAACCTTGAAGTAACCACCTTCTGACATTGTGCGATTTTCATGCCGCGTTCGCGCAGCAGGTTTTATACACCTGTCAAGTCGATATCATAAAAAAGAGACTGCAGCATGACGCGAGAGCCGAAAAAACGAGGCGAGCAGTTCATCTTGCTTCATAGTGGTTCAAGCTCAGCTAGCTGCCTCGCGTCTTAATCGGCGGGTGATTCTCTAGCGGCACGGAGGACTTGACTCTAACCTTCTCAGGATACAGTGCCTGGTCGTATAATTTTTTTTCACACGCCGCAAACGTTTGTTCACGAAAGTACACGGCTGCTACTGTAAGCATGCCATATCAAAACAACAATCATATGATTCGTAGTCCACGCCGCAGAACGTCGATAGCGTGTACGGCTTCATTCCGGAGTGCATGTGGACCATTATTCATCTTTAACATGACAGAATGAGACTTACCTCGACGTATACGTCCTACGCGGTGTAATCGCCACTTGGGAAATGCATTTCGCTTTGAGTCGGGCGTCGTTGTCGTCGATGGTCTGTTCTTCACCGTTAACGTGATTGACGAGCCTTTCTCATTTTATCAAGTTCGCTTTTCCGAAGTGCCAGTCAAGCTTGAAGATCCTTTTGAAGCCGCACTGCAAGCGGTACATTGTGAGGCGCCGCAAGTGCACCGCGAGAGCTCTGCACGTGCACAGAAGCGAGTGGCAACGCGGTGGAGCGAAGGGAAAATGCGCGCTGCTTACACTCCAGTTACTATTTTTCTGCCAGAGATGGCGCTGCCTGTCAAGAGCAGCAGCGCCGCTAAGCGTTGCTTGGGAAGCCTATAATGACATACAAACAAGCTCAAGTTCAAGCTCTTTTCATGTAAAAATAAATAATAGTTCCCGATTTCCAGCATTGTGGGTGCGGCCACTTCGTGGAAAGAGATCTAGCCGATGACGACGGCTTACCTGCGCAATCCTGAAGACACTCCAACTTCGTGCGGTATGTGTTGCTGTTCGGGTCGCAACCCCCATACATGTAAGGCTTACATGTCCTATTGTCAGGATCAAACCAAAATCGCCGCTCCACTTCGCCCGACTTCCAACAGATGCTGTCATTCTTCTGGCCACCGCACGTTCCATAGTGTGGATCTGTTGCGGTAACATAAAAATATTGTAGCCACATACACCGCTATGAAATCGAAGGTATGGTAGTAAGTGGCTCTCCGGACATGAAGAATCACAAGGGTAAAGGGATCAAGAATAAACATAGATGCCAAGCACAAAAAAAAATTGAAAGACAGAAAAAGAGCGTGCACATCCAACACACATGGTGGCGCTACAAGCGGGGTTAGCCTGGCGAACCTGTTCGGCAATTGCTCAGCCTGAAGCGCCTCTTTCAATGTTTGATAATTCACCGTCTCCTAATCCTGTCTCTGACCGAAAAGTCGGGAAAATGCAATACATCTAATTGCGCGCTATATCCACGGTACTTCTGGGAAGATTAGGCAGTTTTAGAATAGCGTACGCAAAGCTTTGCGTTAGCGTTTGTCGCCACGGCGCATGCGTCGTACGATAACCTCCTGCGGGCCCCCGTTAAGTGACAGAAATATCGGTCGACCGCAAGTACCGCTATCTTAGTGTACGCTATTCTAAAAGTGTCTGTTATCTGTTCAACTCTCTCATGGAGAAACTCATTTTTTCTCATGCTGTCGACCAGTGTACCTCGCTTGTAATGCCTCTGCACTGTCTTTACGTCTACCTTCGTGAAAGGCGGGGTTCATATTTCTGGGTAGCGCAGGTACCTTTATCTTGTCGCTCATAGGTCCCGTATGTCTCTTTGGGCCTATATACGGACGCTGCGGAATATGAGAGCAAAGCGGCACACACGGCAGTGGCGGTTGTGGAAGACGGAACGCCGACGGCGTGCTGCGTAGTCAGTGGTGTCGAGACGGTCGAGGCTGAGGAAGTGGTCATAGCCTTGGCCATCAGCCAAAAGGGGGTCAGGGTGGTCATGAGTGACTCCAAAAACGCTGTGAGAAATTACGACTAGGGAAGGATGACGGAGACTGCTATTTTTATGTTAAACAGGGTAGGAGAACCTAGAGAGATGATTCTGCTCGTCTGGGCACCAGCTCACCAGGGAATTAGAGGGACCGAGGAGGCTCATTTGGTCGCCCGAGGTCTCACTTGCCGGTCGACCCCCGGAACCTCCCAAGTCACTGAAATTACAAAGAGAAAAGGGGATATGCGCGCATATCAAGAAATCAGAGCCCACTACAGACCAAATCGGCAAATACACCCGGGATCGGACAGAATGTTCATTAAGAAAGACGAGGTTATGCGACGAAAATTACAGACGGGAGTTTTTCCAAACCCAGTGCTTGCAGCAAATAACATCCAGAAGTATTCAGGTCACAGTTCAAATTTTGTGAAGAGGCAGCAAATTTGGTCCACTGTGGACCTCATTTCCAGCAGTAGAACACCACCTGCACCTGCGCCTCTTGTGAGCCTTCATAGCGTCGTGGTCTGTTCCTGTAAAGCCTACTTCACCGCATGCACCAACCATTTTTTTTGTCCATTTGCCTGTCCTTGCTTTGGCTGTCGAAATATTCAAGTTCGGCTGTCCCTGAACATGTGCCTACTTTTCAAGAGTTATATGATATAAAGAAAAACGTTTCCACGCACCAAAATCCGCAGTTGCGCTGAAGGATGAGCGAGGCAATTTCGCAGGGGATTGTGTTTCGATGCATTTATCGGTGAAGTTATTGCGCAAACTTTAAAAAACACGCGACGACTGGAAGCGAAAGTGGCCTATCTGAAAAACCAGAAAAAGAGGAAATTATCTAGCATTTAGACTGGTAGGTTCTCTCTCTCTGAAGAAGAGGAAAATTCAGAACCTATCATAAAAAGTTTGTCCAATTGAGCGCCATTTTACCGCTACTTCCTCCCTTTGAAAGCGTGCAAAAGAATTTTCCCCGGGATTACGAAGACTTGGGTAAGATATGAGTGACTTAGCGTTGCGCTAATTGCGGGAGAAATATTTTCCTCCAGACGGAAAAGTGGGACGTATGTGTCCCACTGTCGTACAAAGGCTTAAAACCTAATCGACAGGTGTACGATCGTAACATTTGTTAGCAGAAATGAAGCACGAGAGACAAAAAACAAAGCACGGAATCATCGATGACGTGTGTGTCGTACTTGCGCTGTCCTTGGAAATGAGCAAATGATAGATGCTACAGCGTGCTGTAGCGGATACGTCATCATTCAGATTTCGTCTGCGTGTGTGTGCACGTATGTGTGGGTGGGTGCGTTCTTACCTCTGCATTCTTTGTCGCACTGCTCTTTCGTTTCAAAACTGTTTTTAACGGGCTCTGGCATCTGTTTGCCGGGAAGTAAATCTGCGGCGTACTTCTCGCATCGTGCAGCAGTATGGTTGTAGAACCACATCAGATAAGTTCTGTTCGAATTTTCGTCACTCTCGGGTTTCTTCGTGCACCTCTGAGGAGGGAGCCGTCTCATCTCTTGCTCGGAATAGTCATACTCCGAAGAAGCATGGCAGGTCCCTAAACGATAAAAGCCGTGTGAGATTACATGACACGCCAAGCGGAAGACACATAGAACACAATGTCAATGCGACCCATGCAACCAGAGCATTTTGAAAATTCAGGAGCAATAAACGGTAAATGCGAACGTAATACGTTATGAACACATTTAACTGCCTTTCATTACCATCAGTAACCCTGACAGCCGACCATAGCCAAATATTATCCAACCTTAGCCAGCTGCGTCGGCATTACGCGAGCAAATACTGCGGCCTACAGTGGCACTACTACTCGAGTAAATTACGGTGGGCCATCTTCACACACACTTTGGCATTTTGTTTTCTACCTAGCCCCTCCTAATGCTGGCGCATTAAATGTTATTCAAATTTATGCAGGCTTCAGAAAACTTTTAACCTTAGACATATAATAGCCTCTTCTCGCATTATTATTATTATTATTATTATTATTGTTATTATTATTATTATTATTATTATTATTATTATTGTTATTATTATTATTATTAATATTATTATTATTATTATTGTTATTATTATTATTATTATTATTATTATTATTATTATTATTATTATTATTATTATTATTATTATTATTATTATTATTATTATTATTATTATTATTATTATTATTATTATTATTGTTATAACCGTAGATATACTGATACATTACTCTCTCGGTGATAACAGCATTCCGCTTCATTCCTGTGTCTAGCAGTAAGCTTACTTGAGAGTAAGATGAGAAGCTACGTACGACTTCCCAAAAATGCCTGCGTGTTTTTATATATGCGAAGCACCTCTTGCTCGGGGGTATGTTCCGCGGCGTTGGCTTGGTAGTCCGCACTCACACTACGCATGCGCAACTCTTCTCCTTTCCTCTCTCCAACAGCTGCGCGTTACTCTCTCCATTTCTCTACCAGCACCTCCTTGCGCTTCTCCTGTGTTCTCGCTTCTGCTCTCGCAGCGCATGCGCTACTCTCCTCCTCTAGTCTCCTCTCCTTCAAGTGGTAGAGTGCTGCGCGCGTTCAGTCCAGTGCTTGCTTCGGTTGACTCCTCTGAAATGCGGGCTCGACATGCCAAAATTCTCTCCTGCACAGCGCCGCGATGAGCGCCAGCGCATGCGCGTTCCCTCCCCGTCTCTCTCCTCTCCTACGCTGCCCCCCTCTCGCGCGCCTGTCGACCGCGTTCCCCGCTCGCCCTATGAGAATAAACGGCCAGGCCAGAGGGAAGACACAACGCGCGTAGTGTTCCTCTTCGTGTTCAGTGCTCCGGCTTCGCATCGCCTCATGGTCCCCTTTAGCGGGAGATGGTGTAATTTTTTGTTCTTGTTTTTTTCCTTGACTCGGTCAGTGTCCGCATGTTCATTATAGTTTGAGCTAACCAGACTAACTAATCATCTAGCTTTTGCCTACAATATTTACCTTCCCAACAGTGAGCGGAAAGGTTCGACCAAATTCCACCGTTCAACGACTGTTTGTGTTCTTTGAATCTCTGAGGCACTGACTTGTGTGCCTTATATAAGTGTGACCCCGACTGAAAAAAAAACTTCTAAGCAAGTACTACAGCTTACTTAAGACATTTCCGATTTCCATCTCGTGTTCACCTGCTATTTCTCTATCGAGGTGGTTGCACGTATTTGTCCTGGCCAATTCCCAACAGCAGACATATACAAAGGTAGAGAAAGCAGCACGAGAGAGTTGGTGTGACAATATTATTAATAAATGGCGCAGAGTACGCAGACCCAGAAAGAAAGGGTAAACAGTATATACGGTGCGCTATCTAACTCTGCGCTTACCTCTTTACCAAGGACCGACTGCAACTTTACCAAAGACCGACTGCAACAAAATTCACTTCCCACAAATTGTTTATAAAGGAATAGAAAATTGGTATACATGCGGGGTATTGCAGGCACATTTTTCAATAAATTTTAAGCATAAATTTTTCAAGGACGAAATATTTTTGAGAAGTGAACTCTCAGGGGTAGATCAATACAATCGAGAATGCAATACAATCCCGGCCGCCGCGGCCGCATTTTCGACGGAGGCGAACGTGCTTCAGGCCGGTGTGCTTAGATTTAGGTGCACGTTAAAGAACCCCAAGTGTTCGAAATTTCCGGAGCCCTCCACTAATCATATCATGGGTTTAGGACGTTAAACCCCAACAATTATTGTTATTACCATACAGTCGACGGAGAAGAAAGAAAACAAGACGGATTTCGCCTCCGAGTCGCCTTAGGCGAATGCCTAAGGGATCCTGTGAGTTTTTGTATATAGCTCCATGCTACAAACAGCAAGGTTGACGAATTTTTCTTAATTCATTAACCTTTTCTCACTTTGCGGGCTTCCGCGCATGTGATTTTCCGCATTCAGAGTCGAGATCATGGGAAAAAGATAACAAAAAAAAAACATGTTTCCTCGATATACGTGCGAAATGCCTGTAGTAAAACATTATGGTAATGCGGTGAACGCACGACTTGTTGGAAGAGGACTTGAGGCGAAACATGGCCATTTTTAGGCTTTTTAGAACGCTCGAAGCAGCGAAGTTCAACAAACGTTTTCGGTGATACCAGGAAGTACAAACTTCCGTTTCACACTATCGTCCAGGAAGTTCGGGGAGATATCGAGAAAGTGAACGCCATTTCGTTTAAACCGGTTGCATCTTTAACCCTCTACTTTCTAGAACAAACTTTTTCACAGTGCCAAATTTCTCAGTTCACTGCTGGTATCCACGTCCCTCTCGTGTCTACTTCTTTGTGCCATCTACCATTTCAAAATCTGCGTGTTGTTTGCGTTTTCTTTTCTTTTTTAATTATTTTTTCTGACACATCCATATATCTCACATATTTTCTTTATTAGATTTCATATTTATAAGAGACCAATTGTTCTTGACATTACAACCGTCGCCTACTTCTGGCCGATAACATTTCACGCTCTTCACTGACGTTTTGTATCATTTGGAAATGTGTCTCTTTTCTCCCTACGTTTTTCTTGCACATGTGTCATATTGTTCGATGTTTGTCATATGAAAACGAGCTTCCAGTCTTTTTTTTTTTTTTATCACGCGAAATAAGAAAAGCATTCACGTAAAACAGTGAATTCCCAAGTAAGCAAGCAAGCATGTAAATACGCTATAGCTCGTCGTACAATGAGAGAGACATCAAGAAGGAGAGAGGTAGAAAGGTAAACCATAGTGGCGTCCGGTTTGCTACCCTACATACATAAAGATGCGGTAATGAAATGGAGAAGGAATATAGGAAGAGGTGGAGAGGGGGTGGTCTGCACACATACAGGAGTACCCACAGTAGGACTACAATCGGTCACTAAGGTCTGTGTTCGGTGGGGATCGAGAGTCCTCCTACCTGGCGCCTCGTTCCCCAGCTGCCGCGCTCGTGCCGGCCGCGTAGGCGTAGCCCGGGCGCACTTAGGCACCGGCAATCGCCAAGATGGCGGCCAGGGCGCCTCTTTGTCTGGGCGAGCCAAGCGTCGGCTCCGTCCCGCGCTGGCATGTCCGGGCACGCTACGCTGGCGCGCTGCGCAGGCCTACGTCACAACGCAGCGCCATTCCCCATTGGGCCGCTGGTGACATCCTCCTCTCCTACGAGCTAAGATGCGCCCGACGATTCGCTCGTGGCGGCAGATGCTCTCAGGCTAGCGCGAGAGGTTGACGCGCTGCTCTAGCAGGCGGCTTCTCGTTCGTGTGCTCGACCGCTGCCCTTTGTGTGGTAGTCTTAGTCTTAGCGCCGCTGGCAAGCGTACTCGATCGGCCTTGCGGAGTTCCCCTTACGGCCTGCAAGCCTGTGAGTGTCGTACTGTGCTGCATCTTGGGTTAATAAACCCGTTGTTGTTGTTACTATGCCTCGTGCGTGGTTTCTGCGCCGTGTCGGAGAAAACGATGAACCCGGCCGCAGCGTCGTCGCACGCGGCGGCAGTGGAGAACGTCGCGTCCCTAAACGGTAGCGCTCGTAGGTAAGCCTAGTGCAAACCTATCTCCACAGTTCCTAAAGAAATGTCACAACCATAGGCGTGAGCACGAGGGGGGCAAGGGGGGGGGGAGGAGGACCCTCCTTTCCTAATTATCTGAGGGGGCGCCAGGTCAGCCCCATACGTTTACTCCGACGGACCTGTCCCGTCATTCTTTGTGCAAAGCTATGATCATTCAGGCTGATGATGATGATGATGATCATCAAAGTACGCATTTCCTGCCGGAGCCACGCAGGCACCCCTGCGGCACCCCTTCATGCGCCTTTCGCGCAACGGGAGACGGCCGACGCGTTTCATCTATACTTGAGGGGCGAACGTCGGCAGGCCTCGCACGATTTCGCTCGCACATAGAACGTACAAAGCGTGGGGCGATGTTACTGGTTTTGGACTTTATACAGAACATCACGGCGACGGCATGGCAAAAATGAGCCTGGAGTGTCCGTACAATTGACATCGCAATAAACACCGCGGTAGTGCAATGGCAGCTTTCTCTGCTATCGATGGATGATTGCCAGGGTCCCAGAATTTCCTTCTCAGAAAATGTTCAGCTGTAGACCAGTCGGCTCAGTGCGGTCTGTAAAGAGATGCGCTGGATGTCGTATAAGCGCAAGCGCACAAAATATGTCCTATACTTTCTTTTAGACCGAGCTTATCAGGATTCGACTGAGCCAATCGAACTTATGTCTGTGAAGGATCGCAGAAGAATCATATACCAGTTACCACGCCCTTCTGTGTTCGATGCGGAATCCTCCTCAAGTTTATGCTTCACCCGCAGTAATTGCAGAGTAGGAATGTGTCTGTGTCACAGATATATACCCGCTTGCTTGAGTGATAGAGTCAAAGGAGCACTGACAGGAATTTTAAACATTTTCGTATTGTTGCACTAAGTAGAAACACCAGTGTCGAGAAACCTGAAAATAGCATCGTAGCGCCTGCGAATACATTGAATGTATATTTAGCACCGCTACCTCTACAAAAATTTTGGTTGCGATATCGAGGGCGCGGTTTCGCAGTGACGTGTAAACACAGCCTGACGTCACGGGGATACAGCAAATCGCGACGTACTAGCAGAAGCTCTTTCAACTGCTGTCACTCTCACGTGGTGAGTTCGTAAACCCAGTGAACTATGTTGACTCGTAGTGATAATGCCCATTGCGGTGCAGCTGGCATGCAGATGTTAGGCGACGAAAACGTTAAAGTCAAACTAAAATATTTTATGCGTGTTTCCTGGATCCGGTGTGTGGGGAGCGTTAAAACTGCATGCCAAGAAAAGAAAAAAATCTCCCTTTCGCGATTCCACAGAATTATATCAGTGCTCCGTTAAAGGGGCCATGACACGGTCACCCACCAAATTGTAGTTTTCAGCGAAATATAAAAGTAGAGTGTCCATTGTGCCGGTACACGTTGGAAAAATGAACAGTAAAAGAATATTTCATTGCAAAATGAGCACTGCAAGTGGCTCGCTAGAAATCCCGCCCACCGCCGGCGACCACCATTTTGCCATGGCGTGTGTGACGTCATGTGTTTCACGGAGTGAAGTCGTCGTCTTCTACCCAAGTTTCAGCCACTGTAAGCCGTTCAATTTTCAGTGCCAACCTGAAGAAAGCTCTCATAGCTCCATTGCACACGCAGATGACCACGAAACACTACAGACGCTTGAAAAATAAGCAGCTTGTTATGTCAGGCTCGCTTGTTTGCCACTGTTGTCAGACTCTCGGGCCACTCGCGTGTTAATAAAAATGCTCTTTATAAATTAAGTGCCCGACCGAATGCGCTGTAACTTCACCAGCTGTAACTGTAGCCACTGTAACTTCACCAGTTGTGAACGCCCAAGGATTAACCTACATAATACAGGTTATGAGCGAAAATTGGGTGTTATGGCCCCTTTACGTGGTCTTTACATCACTGCAGGGACGTAGGCAAAAATTTGTTTCCAGGGCAGGGGGGGGGGGGCGTCCTTAATCTAAATGGGGGGCCGGGCAGGCAAGTGGGGTCGAGTTTCACTTTACCCTGTATCCAATGGCAGAAAAAATTTCGGGGTGGGGGGGGGGACATGCTCGGTGTGCCACCCCCTGGCTACGCCACAGCACCACCGTATGAAGAGCGGAACCGCACGCAGACCTAAGCTGAAACGTCCATACTGTACTGCGCTACGAAGCTCACTGTTTCATCTGCACTTCTTGATGCAGTTCACGTGTACTTCGGCATAGATACACGACACATAGACACAAATATCATCCGCGTATGTTGACATTTCGGCCGACGTGAGCAGAAATACATGCATAACAACGTTGGAGATTTTGCTCTTGCTATCGCTTATCACGAAATCGCTTGACGTACGAGCTGAGAAATTATACGAAGCAACCTTTTCTTTTACTCCGAGAGTACGCAGCTGACCTACTTTCAGACGGCTTTGTGATAATGAGAAAAAAAAAAGATCACATATTTCCATTTTGCCTCATGTTTTTCCTGCTCTATGTAGATGACGAAGCCGAAACTAAGGTCTATAGAGCCAGTGCAGCATCAACGGAAGCCAGATATATTTTTTCTAGAAAGCCTTGAAATGCAGTGAAACACACAGCGCAAAATTACCACGGGGACACAGGAAGGAAACGTACACCCCGTCGTCACCCCGTCGTAATTTCGCGCTGTGTGTTTCCCTATGCTTCACGAACATGCGCAAGTTCGCCCCTTGAAATACCCGCTAGTTACCATTTCACCGTACTCTTCGTGACCTTGCCGGTTCAAGGGATCAATCTTTTCGGCATAAATGACAGCAAATTGCTGAATTTTACCAGAATCGTGGAGCAGTAGTACTTCGTCCACCTCCCAAGAAATCAGGACTCACGCAGAGTCACGTCTCTCATTACCTCGGGAAGCACCGTACATGCAAACTGTGGGTCCGAGCTGGCAATGCATGATATTGGTGGTACACAATCTCATTCAGAATTCTTAAGAATAGCTTAAGAATTCTTAAGAATAGGTCAGAATAGCCGTCTGTCACAACAATAATATCTCAAGAGTCCCTTTCAATGTGCTGCTTCTCTCGCAGTGACGAGATTTGAATATACTGCGTCTGCTGGCTCGTGTTATTAATAGGGATGTGAGAATATCAAGCTTTCAACGTCGAAACGAATTCGAACATTGAAAACCAAGCGCGAATCGAATAGAATATTTGTCGGATGTTTTCGAAATACGAATACTACAGCTTCTGACTTTTGCAAAACAAAACTTTTTTTCACCGACCAAACATGAAAAAATCACACCATCTCCGCTGAAGGGGACCATGAGGCGATGCGAAGCAGCGTTTCGGCATGTCGAGCCCGCGTTTCAGAGGGGAAGTGGAGAGGGGAAGGGGAGAGGGGAAGGAGAGAGGCGGAAAGTGGAAGAGGAAGGGAAAGGGGAGAGGGTAAGGTGATGGGGAAGTGGGAGAGGAGGTGTGTGTGGAGAGGGTTCGCGCATGCGCAGTAGGGGGGTCACGCCGCACACCACCACCACCGGTCTGAACTCCGCCATAAGATGCTTCGCATCTAAAAAGTTTGTTCTTCAGAAAACAATATACAGGAAATTTATGCGCTGAATAACACTATCGCTTGACAGTACAGCGTATGCAGTTGCTTAATGTTGCCTCGAAGAATGGATATCTGCTTGGTTGGTATTTTCGGGAAGAAGCGACAACGAAAACAGCCGCTCACTAGACACACTAGTGTTGTCGTGTTAATCCTGTCGGCATAGTTTACTCCTCTAAGCATGTTGTATCAAATCGGAGGAGCAACGACAACTGATCGGCACGATGTTCACTGGAGGTGATTCATCTTAGTATAACCTGAAATAATGCTGGGTTTCCTTATATTTAGACATTTCTTCATAATTTCCTCAATGTGCATTACAATTTTGGCACTCTATAGCAATAACCTCCCCGGGCGTCATACACAATGCTATGCTCCGGCCACTGCACTGAAATACTATTATGAATTTGGGGATTCAGACCAACGCTGAATCGTAATTCATTAGCTTGGTCTTGCTAAACTGCCCCAGACACAATTTGTGACGCGTGCGTTTTTCAAGGTAGTTGGAGGGTCCACAGAAAAAAAAAAACGGAATAATATCTGGTTTCTAAAATGGCTGTATGACATGTGAGAAGCGTATTGACGAAATGAAACTGAAAACAGCTCTAGTGTGTCAAAGGACAGCAAAGGAGGAGGCTTTTGATAAAGGCCGATTCGGATTGACCCATTCATGTGAAACGCAGAGTATGCTCTTGTTCGATGACCGATCAGCCGGTCTGAATGAAATAAATTTACACCATCTCCCGTTAAAGGGGACCATGAGGCGATGCAAAGCAGCGTTTCGGCATGTCGAGCCCGCATTTCAGAGGGGGAGTGGAGAGGGTTTGCGCATGCGCAGCAAGGGTGGTCACACCGCACAACACCCCACCACCACCGGTTTGAACTCCGCCAAATGATGCTTGGCATCTAATAAACCTCACAGAGCACCGTCCTCTGCTTTTCTTTCTTCTTCCTATTTTCCGTTAATGCGCTGCATCATTCAGAGTGGCCTTCAGTCACGCGTCGCACTCGGTTAAAAGGGTCATGAATTACCCTTCGGGCTTGGCGAGAAAACACATCCTGCGGATAGCAGACACTGATATGAACATCTCCGCCAAAGATTACAGCCGTGCTCGGCAAGGAGAGTTTGCAAGAGAAGCGCAAAGTAGCCATTTTCTCAGGCGCCCTCTTTTCATGCAGAGGCCTGGGCTCGCTCTATTCGGAGCTGCCGGCTCCTGCAGTTTGACGAGGAACAGCAGATAGCATGCGATTGGCCAACAGCCGACATAAATCAAGACCGGCGTATAGATAAGATGCGCGTTTTGCCACGGAGTGCCGCCCCGCGCCGCCGCCGCGCTCCATAGAGCTGCAAACATTACACAGTGAGCCACACTCGCGCACAGGAATCACAACGGGGGAGGCCGATCGCGTTTCATTACGCGCGCTGACGTAACTTGTTTCCCCGTGGCTATCTTCCCTGTGTAGCTTCCAGCGCGCCCGCGTCACGAGAGAAGAGAGAAAGTGTTTAAAGAGCGCAACAAACCCCTGTAACAGTGCAGCGTTGGGCGAGTTGGTGCATAGCTTAACAAAATATTTGTGGCGCAACTGCGACAAGGAAGAAAATCGAGAGAATACAGGATGGGACGCCCGACTTTCAACTATAGTCGGATACAACTTTAGAAGGCAGGAGAGGCCCCGCCCAGACGAACGAAGCGCGGCAGCCGATCGCCTCCGCGACTAAAGAAATAGTCCCGCTTATGCACTCGGCCACACTCGGCAATGTTCTCCGGAGGCGGGGTTACCGGCCGTGCGGCTCATGACGTCAGACTGGAGTGCGCACCTGTTGGTTCAGGCTTCTGTGCATCTGCCTTTGAGGAGGAAATGCCGCGGACTTCTAAAGTTGTATCCGACTATAGTTTATTTACCGCACATCACCCAAATATATATATATATTTCCAAATATGCGCACAAAGATAGGGCACAGCACAAGCAAACAATCGCACATCCCATAGAAAAAGACTATCGGATAGCACAATGAAAAAAAGAACTGTCGCACAGTGCTATCTAAAAATAGGCATTTACTCTTGTACAAAGAGATCGAAGGGACACTGACGCATCCGTCCCCCTTCTTCTGTATGTGATACGCCTCAGGTACTTCACGTGCTAACGTCTCCCTGCTTCTTCCTATCACACGCGTTTCTCCGAACAGTGGTGCGCAGCGTGCGAAGCACATTGCAACGGCAGGTGGGAACCCACAACATTCCTCATCGATAATATATGCTCCCTAAGCGTTGAATTTCACAAACAACACCCACCATGCAACGCAGAACTGGCCGGGCGTGCTTCTTTTCGAATGAAAGCTAGGCTTTTTGATAATAAATGAGGACACAAAGCTACGAGAGCTTGTTGGGCGTCGTGAAAACCACTGCGACGTCATGTTCGAAACTTTTTTTTTTCAAATTGTGGGCAATATTGTGCATGAAAGGCACAACCAGCGGTCTCTTTTTCTGCACGGCCTCGGACTGTCTGCTGCATGCTTTAAACTTCCGGAGCAAAGATTCGGACGCACTGATTGAGACCACCGAAGGGAAGCCGGCTGCAACCAGCCTTGAAATCTGTACCTTAAGAATGTCGTCCATGGTGTGCTCGCACGACTTCAACAATGCTTACCGGAGACGCACTGTCGCAACGGCTCTTTTCACATTTTTCGAGTGTGCAGATTCATAAGGCAGGAGGTCCTTAGCACGGGGACTGTACATCCAGCACGAATGTGTAGGCGTATCACATACAGAAGATGGGGAGGGATGCGTCCGTGTACCTTCAATACCTTTGTACAAGAGTGAATGCCTATTTTTAGATAGCGCTGTGCGATAGCTTTTTTTCTTTTTTTTTTTTTTGCTATGCGGTAGTCTTCTTCTATGGGCTATGCGATAGTTAGGTTGTACTGTGCCCTCTCTTTGTGCGCATATCGGGAAATATATGTTTGGGCGATGTGCGGAAAATAAACTAGCTGAAAGTCTGGCGCCCTATCCTGTCTTCTCTCGTTTTTTGCATCCTTGTCTCAGTTGAGCCACAAATATTGTGTTCAGCTCTGCAGCAACTCGCCTAACGCTACACTCTGTTACAGGGCTTTGTCGAGCTCTTTAAGCGCTTTCTCTCTTCTCTCGTGATAAATGATCGCGCTGGAAGCTACACAGGGAGGGATAGCCAGGGGATAGTCGGTGCGCGTCGTGACCCTGAGCGCACGTTATGAAACTCGATCGGTCTCTCCCGTTGTGATTCCTGTGCGCGAGTGTGGCTCACTGTGTAATGTTTCCAGTACTATGGAACGCGGCGCCGTCACGTGGCGGCACTCCGTGGCAAGTAGCGCATCCGATCTTACCGCAACTCTTGTTTTATGTCGGCTGTTGGCCAATCGCATGCTATCTGCTGTTTCATGTCAAACAGCAGGCGCCGGCAGCTCCGAAGACAGCTCCGAAGAGAGCGATGATTAGTTAAAAATTGGCCGCGTATCTGCGTGCTTCGCTGCAAATGTCGTCTAAAGACGATAGAAAAGGCGCTGCGTGAGATATGGACGCCATCTGACAATACGTCGGGAAACATGAATGCTGTGTTGCGGGCTGGTAGTCCCGAAGCAGCAGCAGGCGAAGACCGGCGGTGACCAACGCGACCGGCGGGGACGCCAGCCAGCCCGAACACGCGGTTTGGCGCGAAGCGCTGAAGCAGAAGAAACGTCCGCACTCAACGAGTACTCTCCACACACTCTTTTATTTACACGTCGCCTGGGTAAAACAGGAATGCCAGAGCGGCGCCCCATGGCATTCGTACAGTGCAATAGAGAACCGAAACCGAAACACAACAATGAGCTCGTGCAGAGGGCACGGAGGAAGGCAAGTTTCAGCGCAGTCGCATTTTCAGCGCAGCTTAAGAAACTAGGGTGTTTAGAATTACGTATGTATGCATTTTCTATTAAAGGAACACACCACCTAATACTTACCTAGTGATTTTGCGCCTCAAATATGCGTAATGTTTGCTTTTTGATCGACAATGTACACAAGTAGGAACCTAGTCAGTTGTTCAAGATGGCTGGCCCTTGGGCAAGTGGTTCAACTTTGGCCGAGTGGCTGAATAGAGTGACGTGCCGACAAACAGAAAGACAGAAAGACAGACCAAAATTTCTCCGTTTAATTATCCCAAGAAAGACTATCGTATTTAAAATTGCTAAGTGTGCAAAATTCTCTACTTCGCAATTCTACAGCCTAATGTGCCAGCGTCGCAAGGATTTGGACAGAGCGACGCTGAATCACGGGTGTATACAGCTTACATGTCACCCGTCTTAGGATGTTTAAGAAATATTCCTCAGAAGCGAAATATTTACCGTAAAACTTACCTATAAGCACAATCAATGAAGGCAGATAAAGAAGTAAATCCATAGAACCTGTATTTTTTCACCTGCTGAAGCACCACGAGTGAAGAAACTGTGCGCTTTCTCGGTTCTCCAGTTGACGTCTGACGTCCTTCATTCAAGAAAGGAGACATTTTCTACAAGAAAATACAAGAAAAACAACTACAGAATTGGATGTATGTGTCTGTTTTTTTTTTTACTTCTGATCGCTGCGTGTTCGTTAGAGTGCAGAGCAGCCAATGCGTTGCTTCCATCAAAAGGTGTCGCGACGTTGAATGTCTGGAATTATCTCGTTACTTTTATTTATTTATTTTTTTAGAGTGAGTTCAACACCAAATGCGACAGCGAAAAGACCAATAGGTTGTATACCAGTGCGTAAACACGAACGTAAACGTTTATGCCATTTCCTATCAAAAAAGCATGTCCTCCTCTCCCCCAGCTCCCACCACACTCTATACGTCTCGTGACTTTCACATTTCCTTTCGTGTTTGGACTTCTCTGTGGTGGACATTAAGATATGCATATGCTAGTTTCTCTAAAATCGACGATTCTGTGTATTTTCTAGTATAATTGTAGTGGGTGCTCAGACAATTGATTCGACGCTCGACTCTCTACGGAAACGCGGAAGTCTGGGGTGGTTGTCCTCGCCCACCAACCGACCGACGCGGTCTCCAATGACCACGGAGCAAGAATTCTTGAGGAGGCGAAACTGCGCTCGCTCGGGCGTCCTAATAAAGTCACGGAATCGGGCACAGCGCTCACGCGCCCTCTGTCGTGAGGGTCCGCTAGCGGAGAAGAAAAATGCGCGCGTCCCTCTCACCGAGCTCTCCGACGAAGCTCGTCGGTTCAAGGCCATCCTTCGCCGATTCGCCGTTAGCGCTTCACGCCCGAATGATGTGTTTTTGTGCGTCCTCGCCGGCTCCAAATTATAACGGGACTGCGTTAAAGAGCTCGTTTCGCAGAAATACCGGTGTCGGCGTCGCTGAGGCTAGCAATTGAGAAGGCCATGCGCACGGAGCCCGATTACGCTATCGCGTTCTACTCTTAAAGGCGAAGCGCACTCCAAGTTTTTTCGGTAAATTAACGAGAAAAATGGCGTCACATACAGGAAAATTACCACCGCGATATATTTTGTACAATGCGAAATCTATCATTTTTGATAACGTGAACTCAATGAGTTAGGTATAATTTATTTCAACGAATGATGGGACTTACCCTATATGCCATCAATCCAGATTTAGGTTGCTGCGGCGGCTGCATTTAGATGGAGGCGAAATGCAAAAACCCGTGTGCTTACATTTAGGTGCACGTTACAAAACCCCAGGTGGTAGAAATTTCACGTTGTCTTTTTTTTTTAGAACAGCAGACAGGTAGCTGGGACAACGCGGAAAGATTGAAGGCGCGGCGTCTCGCAACAACACTGGCCATTTCGGTTTGTCAGGGGGAACTTCGGCACCAAGCTCGCCATAACAGCTCCGCATGTCTATGTCACTGTCCGAGAAGTGCTTCTCGCAAACGTAGTCACGAGGCGTCAGCTGTCGGTCTTTTCTTGGTATGGCGCTAGCCCACGCTTCCAATCTCACTGGGTTACTATGAACTTTGAAGGTAATTACCTTCTCCTTGCAGGAAGCGTACCCGCTGGTGCAGTTCGGCACGAAACATTTCCGCCCCATCCTGAAGAAGCACTGGTCGAAATCTGCAAAGCACTCTCCTTCGTCGCGGCGTGAAAAGCGCGCGCAAATATTGAGGAGTCGGCGCCGCAGGCGCAACGCGCGGAAGTCACCGAGAGGGCTAAAGAGAAAGAAAACCAGCAAATCGCGAAGGGAACTTTCCCTTCCAAGGCCACCTACGCATGCGCGCGCACAACATGCGAGCAAGGAGCGAGGGGCACGTGCATGCGGCGGCAGACGTCGTCTGCTCAGGGGCCACTACTAGCAGTTCGTTTCAAGCGCTGTGCGGCCTATAATTCTGGCAGTATCGATTAGGAACTGCAGCTAAAATATCTGTCATATCTACCGATTGATGTTACAGAGAGAAATCTTAGAAATTTTACATTGCACGAGGCGCTATCGCGATTTTTAGGCGTCGCGTCCATAGAAGAGCATGTAAAAGATGGCAACAGGCCGAAAGCGTCATCTGTCGTGCTTCGGCGTAACCGCATTCCGCCGTGACGCTATCGCGCCGCCCTCGCGCGCTGCCGCGGCCGAGAGATTCTCCTCCTCAAATACTTCTTTCTCCGTGCCAATGACGTCTTTCTTTAGATCAGCTGACTTGAGAACAGGCTTACAGACACCTTGCATCAGGTGCACTCAAATTCTGTCTCCCTCCCTCTCTTCTACTTATCTATCTCTCTGCTTTCACCCTGTTTCTCTCACTTCCACTTCCTCATCTCGTCTCAGTGCAAGGAAGAACAGGTGAGTCCGTCTGGTTGATATCTATCTATCTATCTATCTATCTATCTATCTATCTATCTATCTATCTATCTATCTATCTATCTATCTATCTATCTATCTATCTATCTATCTATCTATCTATCTATCTATCTATCTATCTATCGATCTGTCTGTCTGTCTGTCTATCTATCTATCTATCTATCTATCTATCTATCTATCTATCTATCTATCTATCTATCTATCTATCTATCTATCCTTCGAATGAAATTGTCCGCTGTAGAACTGGCCCATAATGGTCTGCTACAGGCCACGGAGAGCAGGGCTTTCGCAGAGGAAACGCGCCCTGTCTGTGTTCCTGCGTGGTAATGTTATTGGCGCCAAATTTATGATTGATATAAACGCGTAAGATTCTTTAGGTTTGAGAGCTCAGGGATATCCGGTGCGGCACAACTTACTTTAGTGAAGACGCCTATTTAAAGTGGAAGATTGTGAGTCGGTTCCTTGTATAAATGAATATGGCTAATCATCTCTGTATATATAAGCTCTGGAAGCAGGTGTCTACGCGTATGAATGAACGCTTCTGCGATGTTTAGGAGTAAACGTGCAGCAAATATCCCGGCAAGTCGAAGGTGGCGCAGTGGTATAGTGTCGGTTTTAAAATATATAGGTTATATTTCACATGTAAGACATTAAGCTTTCATGGACGGAATCTGGCCCTCACCGGTAAAGTCGATGTCGGTTTCGCCTTTTTTTAAAGGCGAAAGCCTCATTATGCCTCGTATGATTCGACAAATCCGGAGTAGTTGGTGTGAACAAGAATGTGTCGAAAAAGATACGTCAGAGCATAATGCCCCATTGACGTCACGCTGTGACGTCACGAGGATGTCGCGAGACGCTGAAATTTTTGACGCCATGAATGACGAAACAAAAATACAAGTTGGGCTAGTTGGTATGTATTCATTTTATCAAGAAAAACAGCGCACAAAAAAACTTACACAAGAAACGGAGGCAGCGCTGTGTGTCATTCCTCTCTTGTCAACGTTTTTTTTTTTTTGCGCGCTGTTTTTATTCAGAAAATGAATGACGTCACCCGATGACGCATGTGACACGACATCGCCACCTGGCTGAAGGTGGACCGATCCCCGAAGTAGTGAAACAGTGGGTAAGGTGCACAAAGCTTCGAAAGGGAGCAACAATGCAATCGAATGAGAGCGTCAGAAGTAATTGAGCAGAGGCTTCCACCTGTGTTTGCCTTAGCGTTTAGTAAAGGAACTGTGAACTTTTTCGTTTTGTTTTGTAGCTCTAGAAAAGTTCGCCTGAAGATCATGTGATACGTCATTTACCTTACAGACGTCATCGAGCCGGAACGCCTTGAACAGAAACAAAAGAACATTTCGGGGCATTTCGACACGTAAACGGTTTGACCGCATAACCTCTCGTTTCAACAGAAGTTTGCAGTTTTCTTGTGTCGTGATGTGTGCATATGTATTTGATGCGCAGAGCATACATGATTGTCCGTTTCAAATAAACGGTATTTGGAAGCGCGGCGGCAGTCCTGTCGTATTGTTTATTTTGTCCTCGTCGCTTGCGCTGTTTACATGCCATTCTGCGCGAAAAGTTTATTTCGCATCACGACGATTTAATTGTTTATGACATTGGGCAAACTTTCGAAAACAAAAAAAAACAAGCAGTGCGCAATGAACACGGCTGATGCGGCGGCAGCGACCTTACAAATGGCATTTTTTGTTAATGAACAAGTTTTGTTTAGTGATGTCTGATTTTCGCAATATTTCTCTCAAACTTGACGTTACTTATTGCGGAGCATTGTTTTGGAAATACACTCAGATTCCAGAAGCAGTTCTTGGACCAATATTTTCAGGGCTAAAGCTAGGAGGATAACGCTAGTTGAGTAAAGTGTACGGCATAGAATTTTTTGTATAAACTACGTTAGGATAAAATATTGTTGCCGGCCATTCCCTGCATTCAAGAACGCGGGCCATCACAAACAAAAGAATGGTCCAGACAGGCGACTGACATTGACACATTATAATGTGTCAATGTGTTGTTATAATGTTGTTATATGTGTTGTTCAATGTGTTGTTATAATGTATAATGTGTCAAAAAGTGTATATTGTATAATGTGTCAAAAAGTGTTGCAGGATCCCTCTATAGAGGGGCCCTGCAAGACATTTTCAGCATTGTCAGAAAATGCTGCTGATCGGTAGTCGAGGCTCCGGAGAACACGTGAGCCAAACGTTAGGGCGCAGCACTCGGCCTGGAATTTACGGTTATTTCTCCAAATCAGCTAAAAACCATCCCCTCTTCTTTCTACAAAGATGTCATATACCCAAATGACCGCACCATATACCCGAATTCACGGCCATTGGCTGATTTGAGCATCGTGGGCTGCACAGTTACCGCGGCCGTCGCGAGAGGCCGCCACGTGCCCGCGCGAGCGCTCGCGATCACACTGAACGTAAGCCGTGCGTTCGAAGGAAAAAAAACGTGCTCGAGGTCACGACGCGCGCGTGACGTAACTTCTTACCCCCGTGCGATCCCTCCCTGCTTAGCTTTCAGCGCGCTCGTCGGGACGAGAGGAGAGAGAAAGCAGTTACAGCGTGGACAGATCCCTGTAACTCCGCTCGTACTTGACGGATTCTAAAAATTTTTGCGGTGGTCGATTCATGAGGCAATAAACTTCTTTAATGAAGCCATTTGATGGTTAGTTGGAAAAGTGTTGCAGGGATCCTCTAAACACTGCCAATATAATTAGATTGTTTTTGTAACTGCGCATTCTTTAAATTCTACTGCTTTACGGTAAGGAGCCGTTCGCACGTGCCTGGTTCCTACTCGCTGCAGGTACTCCTGGAATCCTGCAAAGTAAACTGAGTGCCGCTATCCGACGTCAAAGTCACGGGGAATCCAAATCTGCAAGAGTTCATGTAGGCATGAAATGGTTGCTTCAGTGGTGGTTCAGAAACAATTCTGGCCATTTTGAATGCGCATCCACCACCACGAGGTACATCACTCCCGTTATTGAGCCGGCAAAGTCTACATGCAGTCGCTGCCAAGGGGGCGTAGGCCAGGCCCAAGGATGCAAAGCACTTGCGGTGGAAAATTGCAATTAGACCCGCACGCTGCACAAGACGCTGTGAAGCGTTCAATGTCACTGTCGATAGTAGGCCACCAAACATGGCTCCTTGCTTGTTCTTTCGCGCGCACGACACCTGGGTGACCTTGGTGCAACTCGTCCAAAATGAATGTGCGAAGTTTTTCGGGAATGAGTACATGCATTCGAAGCATAATGCATCCTCGATGTAGTCAGTTGCAGTCGTCTATGAAAAAATTACACCATCTCCCACTCAAGGGAACTACGAGGGGATGCGAAGCAGCATTGGGGGCGCACACCAAGTTTCCGTTACGTTCACTCGGCGTTTCCGTTAGTGTGCGAGGTTTGTCTCTAGCGTTTGTGTTATCATTACGTTGTGTTTGTGCGCTGCTTTCCGTTAGCGCTGAGTGAACAAGTGCCGCAGACGTTGACGTTACAACTCATCTGAATGGGAGCGAAGCAAGAATTACGGAAGCCGACCAAGCGCACGCGCTTATATACACATGAAATGGGGGAGATAGAGGTGAGTGGGTTACAGGCTGCGGCGCGGCCGCATCACGTGGGAGGAGAGGCCGCGCCACGGCTGCAGCGCGGGGGGAGAGAGAAGGTGACCGAACGCCTCCGTAAAGGAGGAGAGTGTAAGAGAGAGTAGGCGCATGCGCAGTGGAGCGCGGACGCCACCACCGACCACGGACACAGCTCCAAGCAAAAGCTGCTTCGCATCTAAAAAGCGTTTGATTTCCTCTGGGACGCTACGTGGCCAGCCTGACAATATACTGCGTCCCTGTACGCAGTGTAGCATCGTGTGAGGTTTCGCGAGCTATGTCATTGCTGTTGATCGGCATAGTGTCAAAGCGAAGGTCACAAAAATATTCTTCCTGATCTTCGACAGACGGCTGCGCTATCGATAGCCTCGGCAAACAGTCTGCGTCAGCGTTCTGCGCAGAAGGCCGGAACTTCAATGAGAAAGAATAGGCCAAAAACACAACCGCCCATCGCTGTAGTCTTGCGGCGGCAATTGGCGGTACGCCAGTTTTGCGCCGAAAAAAGTAGCCAACGGTCTGTGGTCCGTGAGCAAAGCAAAATGCCTTGCATACAGGTAATAGCGAAACTATTTAACAGCGAACACAAGAGCTAAGGCTTCTTTTTCTCGTTGGCAATAACCTTTCTCAGCGCGGCTCAGGGTGCGTGATGCATAGGCTACTGGCTTGACGTGACCGTCTTGAAAGACATGTGACAAAACAGCACCTACCCCGTCAGCCGACGCATCAGAAGATAACTGTAGGGGTAGGCCTGGACAGTAGTGCACCAAGATGGGAGCAGAGGAAAGCAACCGCTTGATATGCTGGAAGGCGCGTTTGCACGCTTCATTCAAGTCTCATGCAATGTCCTTCTGTAGGAGCCTGTTTAAGGGAGAGAGTACAGTGGATAAGTTGGGAATAAACTTTCCGTAGTAATTGATAAGACCAAGCAGTGACTGCAGTTTCGACTGCGAGTCCATTTCTACCTGCTGACACGCCCTGTTGAAATCAATTCTGGAAAATTGTTGTCCGCCAGCGAGGGCTGCAAACAACTCGTCGGGCTTAGGCAACGGGTAATGCTCTACGTCTAGTATAGGGTACAGGTTCAGCTAGTAATCTCCGCATACTCTTATACCAGAAGACGTGCGCCGATTTCGCCGGCGAGGGATGCAATAACTTCATGGGCTCTCCAAGAAAGAAAGAAAGAAAGAAAGAAAGAAAGAAAGAAAGAAAGAAAGAAAGAAAGAAAGAAAGAAAGAAAGAAAGAAAGAAAGAAAGAAAGAAAGAAAGAAAGAAAGAAAGAAAGAAAGAAGTAGGAAAAGAAAGAAATAGAAAGAGAGAAAGAAAGAGTTCCTTGGCGAAAAAAAGTTTTGTTGAGGCGAAATTCGAACTTTTCGTTGAGGCAAAATTCGAACAGTTTCGCTGCAAGGGCGAAGCAATGAATGCGATAGCAATGAATTGTAGCGTTGTGCGAAGTAAGCCGGCTAACTCTTCAATCCGATGTGGCGTAACTCTGCAAAACAGTTTCGTAAGGGAATACGGCCACTCCAGGGAGAGCAGCGGTTTTCGTGCAGTTCGTTGCCGCAACACGAAACGGTGAAAGCACAGCACGTAGAAGATTATACGAACCGTTTGCTGATGTCTGCCGAGATAGCGCGCGTGGCAACGCTCGCGACCCCCTGCGTCCCTTCATGCTTCTTTGACCCACGAAGGACGGGCGGGGCGTTTCCCGTCTGCTTGAGGAGCAATCGACGGCAAGCCTCGCACGCGCAGTGATGTTATCGCGTGCGCCCTCAGTGCAATAGAGATGACTGACTCGTTTCCATGGCCTCCGAGATTAGCCGGCGGGGCGCGCCGCCGGCTAATCTCGGAGGCCATGCTCGTTTCATCTCTGCTTCAGCAGCGTTCGTCGCCAGCGCTGGCGAGCTTCTACACAGGGTTGCCACTGACTTTCGAGTAAATGTCGCCAAACAACGAACAGAAAGTCGCCATTTTTTTAGAAATTTCGCCAAAAAAGTCGCCATTCTAGATGCGTGCGGCATATCCTAGTAATAGGAATTTTCCCTGATGTATAGCCCCGTAGAATACAGTGCCATTCAAAGCCCTTAAAGTATCTTGACATTTCTCAATGCCAGGCGCATCGCCCCTTCACCATGGGCGTGCTTGGTGCACCTGGTTCTCCGACTAGCAGCAAGATGTGCGCGGAGGCGCAAGTACGAAAGGATAAAACGCTCATGATATCCTTCCATCCCTGTCCGCTCGTTTCAAAGGTAAAAGTGCGGTAAACCTTGGGCGAAAGCCGCGAAGGCGTTGTTTGTAGACAGCTTTACATCCCCTCATATGAAAAAAAAAAGGATTAGCAGGTTTATTGAAAGTAGTAAGACAGAATTCTTACAGGTATCGTTCATTAGTGAGTCTTATACCTTTCAGTGTGAACTAATACGATACCGGACGCCACTGTCCCTTTCATACATAATCACTTATATCTACTCGCGTCAATCCAGTGCGTTATAATTGAACAGGTAGAGATTGCAAAATGTTATATAGCAATTGTTTTCATTGCACACGCTCACCGAGAACAGTAGAAAATGCCTGAATAAATAATTTTTTATTGCACGAACACCCGCGTATCCGCCCATCTTCGCTATACGAGCTCGATTAGGGGATACTGCAGCGGTGAATAGGTCGCCAAGCTATTCATAATAGTTGGAGCTTTGGCGGAACAAATGGCCGGAACACACGACCAACCCGTCATCTAGCCCCTTCAGAAGCGAAACTTTAGCGAAGCTCTGAAGCATATAGATGAATCTAGATGAATTGAGTTAGAAGCATCTAGATGAATTGAGGAGATACACACGAGTTACAGGACGGACATACAGAACGGCGCGTAATGTGCACCTCAAAACCCAGAAAAATACAAAGAATAGTGCCGCTCATTTGTTGGGAAGGTACTGAGCTTAAGATGCATAACTCAGTGGAGACCTAAGCTGAAAATCGCCAAAAATTGGCCATGTCGCCATTCATAATTTTAGGTCGCCACGGGCCTCTCAAATTCGCCAATTTGGCGAAAAGTAGCCACCATTGGCAACCCTGCTTCTACACGCCAGTAGAACATACCATGCCCGGGGTTATTTTATCGATTTGTAATATATACGGAACGTGACGGTGACGGCAAAAACTTGTCGTGAGTGTCTATATGATTGCTGACGCAATAAAAACAATGACGCGAAGACAGTCATGTGCGGGCCAGGCCGCGCAAGAAGTCCACTGGCCTCTTGCGGGCCGCGACCCACCTGTTTAAGGCCCCTGCTCTAGGGAGCGTCGTGGGAGGTGCAACGCCCCAAAATAGAGTTAACGTCTACCTTTAAAGAGATTTATATACGTGCCAATTGGTAAGGACTCTCCTAAAAGAGCAACGGGTAACGCTTCGTTTTTTCTTAGCGTTTACTCACTAATTGTTGCCGAGAAGTAAAAGACCGACGTCAGTGCTTACTTAAAAAAAATCTTAGGGGCGTCAATGCGAAATGGGTTAAAGCTAAGTGACATGTCTCGCTTGAAGACGACGACAACGATGTGCGCGCGCGAATGCACTGGCGCTGTGGCACGAGCGTAATTCTGGTGTCGAACGCTAGCCTTTCGCGCTGCGGTCAGCAGTAGAAGCTGAATTGGACCGACTGCAAAGTCAAGGCATAATCGAGCCTGCGCAGCATTCGAATTGGGCAACACCTCTCGTACTTGTTCGAAAGAAAAATGGCTCGTTGCGAATATGCGGCGACTACCGCTGCACAGTGAACCAGGTATCGAAGAAGGCAGACTACCCACTTCCAACAACAGATGAAGTCCTTAGCCACTTGAGGGGAGGCAAGGTATTCAGCACCCTGGATTTGGCACAAGCATACCAGCAACTTCACGTAACGCCAGAGACAGCAGAGATATTGACCCTGAACACGCTGAAAGGGCTTTACAAGGTCAAACGATTGCCTTTTGGAATCTCTGCAGCTCCAGCCATTTTTCAACGCTTTATGGAGACTATGCTGTATGGCATCACAGGCGTTTGCGCATACCTAGATGACGTGATCATCAGTGGAAAAGACGCCACTGAACACGCCGAGAGACTGGAAGAAGTTCTGAAGAGGCTGCGCAATTGCAACCTTCGTCTCGGCAAAAACAAGTGCTGTTTTGCAGTGCGAGAAGTTTCTTTTCTGGGACACCAAATTGACGAGACAGGCGTCCACACCAACGAAGAGAAAGTTCGAGCAATAACGGAGGCTCCAGCACCAAACTGCAAGCAAGCACTTCAATCATTTCTCGGAATGCTGGCTTTCTACGACAGGTTTTTGAAGGCAACAATTGCCAGCTGTCACTACCAGCTCCTTCAGAAGGACGCCACGTGGAGATGGGAGACCAAGCATCTAGAAGCATTCGATAAACTTAAGGGATTGCTTCTCAGTCAGACCGTACTGGCACACTACGACGAACAGAAGGAGCTTCTCGTCTGATGCGACGCTTCACCATACGGCATAGGAGCTGTTCTGTCTCAACGTGATGGCCAGAATAGAGAGGCGCCAATCGCTTTCGCATCTCGGACGCCAGGGACAGCGGAACTCAATTATGCTTAGTTGGACAGAGAAGGCCTTGCCGTAGTGTTTGCAGCCCACAAGTTCCACAAGTATATCGCGGGAAGAAAGGTGACTTTCGTCACGGACCATCAACCGCTGCTCGGCATACTGGGTCTAGGGAAGCCAACGGCTCAAGTCCTCTCACCACGGATGACCAGATGGTGCATCAGGTTGTCGGCCTATGACTACAACATTGTCTACAGGCATGGCAAGAACCATCAAAACGCCGACGCGTTGAGCCGTTTACCACTACCAGAACGTTTCGATGAACCCTGGCCACCAGGCGACGTACTACTGTTCGAAGCTTTGTCAAGACCTCCGTTTACTGCTACATAGCATGTTTGACACAACAAGACAGCATCCTGCAGATGTTGTACAAGGCAGTGCAGGATGGCACAGTGGAGAAACTCACTGGAGATCAGTTCGCTCCTTACCGACGACGAGCGACCGCACTAGCATTTCATCGCGAGTGCCTCACAGTTGGATCACGGGTGATCATACCCAGCTCAGCACGATCCCACGTTCTGGCTTTTCTGCACGCTGGTCACCGAGGCATGGTAGGCATGAAGAAGTGCGCAAGGAGCTACGGATGGTGGCCCGGAATCGACAAGGTGATCGAGGAAACAGTGCGACAGTGCCGTGAATGCCTTTCAACGCAGAAGAGCCCACCCAAAGCTCCCATTCTCTCCTGGGACCGTCCCAAGACACTATGGCACACGGTGCACGTTGACTTCGCGGGCCCACTACTCGGGCGAACCTACTTCGTTGTTGTTGACGCACACACAAAGTGGGTAGAAGTCCGGCACGTGACGCAAGCAACATCCACGGTTGTCATCGATGTGCTACGAAGCATCTTTCCGACGTTTGGCATCCCCTGAAAGGTCGTCTCCGACAACGAAAAAAATCACAGCATATCCACGGAGTGAATGATGATGAGTGGGCGAAGCTGCGGAGGTTCATCGGTAAACCGTGAATCTTCCGTGAATTCTGCCCAGTACATCATCACCGACGTGAGATCGGGCGCGTTTATACTAAAGGTTCGATGAGTTATGACGACTTGCAGCTCACTTTAATTTTACATGTACGCTGTGAATTTTCATTGTTTAGAAAACCATTGCTTTAGAAAACATCTGGCGTCTTTCGTTAAGCAGCTGGCGTCTTTTCGTTTTGCTTTAGAAACATCTGGCGTTTTTTCGTTTTGCTTTTACAAAACATCTGGCGTCTTTCGTTGGTTTATTTCATCAATCAACGGCGTTTTGAACAAAATTTTTATTGTTTAATCACGCACAGGAGAAATCTCACCAGGCACTATCTTGGAGGTAAACAATGGCTGCTAATGGGAATGAGAGACAGAAGAAGTCGGCTTTTAGCTAACACTTACACTTCTACTTCTACTAACGTTTCCTACTGGAACATGCCAATGGATGCTAATGGGGAATGAGAGACAGAAGAATTCGGCTTTTAGTTAACGCGCACGCTGCGAATTTTTTATTGTTCAACAACGCACAGGAAAAATCTCCCACCGGCACCACCTTGGAGGTCAAAGCGTAAGACTTGTTACGCACTACGACTACGACTACGAGGGACGAACGGGTGCCGCCTTAAGGAGCTTCGCCCCTAAAAGCCTTTATTTCCAACGAGATAAGGCAGTTCTATACGGCAAATGGCATACAGGCTACAACATCGCCAGCGTACACCCCTGCCACAAATGGCCAGACAGAACGCTATGTGACAGAGCTTAAGAGAGCACTCCTGAGGGATACAGGCAGGTTGGCAGCACACAACCATCCACACAGCTACAGAAATGTCACTTGCGAGAGCGATGTTTCGACGAGAGCTTCTATGTCCTCTCGATCTTCTAAAGCAGGAGACGGAGATACAAATTCGTGGGTGCCAGGAGACCTTGACGAAATCCCGTCGTTTCGCAGTAGGAGAGAAAGTGCTCATCCGACAGTTTTTGAAAAAGCCAGATTGGATTGAAGGCGAAATACTGCGCCGCGTCGGACCACGATCCTGGCTTGAAAAAAGCAACCACGGAAAGGTTCGGTGTCACCTCACCATATGAGGAAAACGAGCCAGACCGGACACACAACCCAATCACCAACAGATTGGAGCGTAGCAGATGATTTCTCGGACACAACGTCAGAAGAGACGCCGTCGAGTTCTGCTGCTCAACGGCCTGACTCGCTCAACATGCAAAGCAACCCTCCCTCGCAACCGTCGACCTCGACGTCACAAGCAAGATACACACGGCAACTGCCACCACCAGAGGTTAGGCGGCCTCCAGACCGCTATGGAGACGTCGTCTAAGGGGGGAAGAATTGACATGTCTCGCTTGAAGACGACGACAACGAAGTGCGCGCGCGAATGCACTGGCGCTGTGACACGAGCGTAATTCTGGTGTCGAACGCTAGCCAGTTGTGACTCCAACGCCTAAGCTGCGCTTGTTAACGTGTTCATGTTTCCTTGAGTAAAATAAATCGTCGGCAGCCACAAGTGGCTGTACAGACGTAACACTAAGGATTTCTGTTGTGGTTTTAAGAAGAATAGTCGTGCGAGTTCTCCACGATGTCCAAAAATAAATTAGTTTTGAGTTGACACAAGCACGCATCAATGAAGTTACGTTTATTTGGCAATTTAACTTTGAGCACTAGCATTGATGCATCTTTTGTTTGTTCCAGTGTTGCAGGCACGAGTGTAAAAAGCACGATAACCAGCGTACCGTTCCCGAATATTCGTCATTTGAGTATCCACTTGGTGTTGTCTTCATATTGCCTTCACAGTCTTATACCAGGAGGTAACTGCATTCTTATCCCTGGCTTATTACGTCTGTATATTCCTAGAAAAGAAAAGTTGACCGAGTTGTGATCACTGAGAGTGATTACACTGTTATCGATAAAGCACGAATACATCGATTTGAAAGCATGCAGAAGTGCTATGGTAAGAAGAATAACGTTCCTGTCTTTGAAGCAGTTTCTATGATGCGTGCAACCGATTGAGCCGGTGGCGTAAGTTCTTCGGATCATTAATGCAGCGACATCGACATCCCGTGTAACGTGTGTGACTTATAATTCTAAATACGCGCATCATTATACCGATCACAACGGTGCCACCTCGCCCAGCTTCAAGCCAGCCTTGCGTTTGGGACGGGACGTGGCATGGTTTTGCGACGTCACTCGCGCGACCGAGAAGATTCGCCTATTAGCTTTTCTACCGGAGGAGAAATCTTGATATATAATAATATCTGGGGTTTAACGTCCCAAAACCAAGATATGATTATGAGAGACGCCGCAGTGAAGGGCTCCGGAAATTTCGACCACCTGGGGTTCTTTAACGTGCACCTAAATCTAAGTACAAGGGCCTCAAACATTTTCGCCTTCATCGAAAATGCAGCCGCCACGGCCGGGATGAGAAATCTTGAGCGACTGGCTTTGTGGCGGCACTTTATGGCGCTGAGATCAATTGAAGCAAACACGAAGCGTGGCCTCTGTTATCTTCCGTGCGCCGGCGGGCGATCGCGGTAGGCGGACCTTATCGCCATGACCTCGGGCAAAGACATTTTATTTCCCCCTATCTTGCGTATATATTTTACCCCGCTCTCCATCAACCACATTGCAATATCAGTCCGGCGCCCCGGGCGCATCTTTTCCGCTGTTTGTGAAGCTGCACTAACCACTGGCGGTAGGCCCTATTCCCAGTCCTTCCCTTTCCTCGCGGGAGGGAGGCCGCTCTTCGTGCCGCTGGCTCGCACGACCAGGTGTATGGTACGAACTACTTTACTTGTAACCAGGGGCGTACTAGGCAGAAATTTTTTTCGGGGGGGGGGGGGGGGGTCACCTCCATAATCTGAAGTGGGGCCAGGGCAGGCAGATGTGGTCGAGTGTCATTTTGTTCTGTGTATGCCATGACTAAAGAAATTGGGGGGGATGGGCACGAGCCCGGTGTGCACCCCCCCCCCCCGGCTACGCCGCTGCTTGTAACCTAACCGCTTACATATGCGTGATTCAAAATATTGGAATAAAGGCGCAGGCGCACCAGAGCTGGCTTAGAGATGTCGGCCAGGGGGCTTCCTGACGTCTACGGGCCCAACCACATATAAGTAGATTGCTGTAAGTAAAGGACAGTCATTCCATCAATCCCCGACCACTCAGTGAATAACCTGAGGTGGAATGGCACGGCTTGGCAGGAGGGTAACCTTATATCGCCCGTAGCTCCCTTGATAGAAGGTGCTTCGCTTAGAATATGGTACAAATTACGTTAGTTGTAACCTGACCGCCTACATTTAAGTGTTTCAGTATACTGCGGTGAAAGTGCACGAGAGGTTACGAGAAGGCGGACAGATCGCAGTGCGACGGTGATTTAATCAACAACTCCAACTAATTCTCCCTCCGAATCAGGAGCGTAGAGCGATTTTAGAAATAAAGAATTTCTGAGGATTGTTACCCCTCCAACGCCCCTCCCCCCCTCCTACTACGCCACTGCTCCCAATGCTGTTTGCTGACCTCCTGGCTAAGTTCAGACGGTAGAGCGACGGACCCAGAAATACACTGGTCCGGGATTCGAGAACCAAGACATCTAAGAAGTTTTCTTTCGAAGAAATCCGTTTGGTTTTCCGTTTTAGCTTCACGCTAAAAAAATGGTGGATCACATTGTATTTTTTTATAGCAAGAGGAAGAACACCCCTTAATAAAGCATACAATATCTATCGTAAATTCTTATTCGGGACGCCTTTTATGTGTTATAGTAATGATAATAGTTGGGGTTTTACATCCAAAAACCACGACATCATTATGAGGGACGCCTAGAGGAGGGCTCCGAAAATTTAGACCAATTAGGGTTCTTTAATGTGCACCTAAACCTAGGTGCACGGGCCTCTAACCTTTTGCCTCCATCGAAATGCGACCGCCGTGGCCGGAATTCAATTCCGTGACTTTCGGGTCAGCATTCGAGCACCGTAACCATCAGACCACCGCGGCTTGTTCTTTTATATTTCATTAAACACTTCAACTTCATGATGCATGTTCATTCTTATATACTGAATCTGTGCTAAACTCTTACGCGAATTCTCAGAATAATTACAAGGTGCTCTGAGTCTGCATTTAAGATCTTCTGAATTTAACGCGCAGAAAGAGGATTTCAAGCATGTTGAGAGGTAAGGACGAGAGACAGACTTGTAATAAATATGGCACCTGTGATACGGTACTTACTCATGCAGTTTCGTTCGCATTCTGCCATGCTTCCAAACCTGTTCCATTTGTGAGCAAAGCTCTTCGGGAAGAAAGTTTTCGTTGGTTTGCATTTGCTTTCGTCGACATCGTAGAAATAGCTCGTGTATGGCCTGTACCATTCGCTGTGCTCTTCCGTATGCTTAAGGCATCTGGATTTGTCTGTTTTGAAAGATCAATAAAATTAAATATTCAGTACTCTCCTCGTCAGCAATTCAGTTGGCTATCAATTGTATGGTGTTGTAAAAGTATGTCGGAAAAACCAAAAGCTTATTGGATTTGATCCATATCGGCAGATCCTTTTATAACTATTCATTGAATATGAAAACACATTAACCGACAAATAGAAAGACTGACCTCGACCTGAATTTCAGTAGCGAACTAGCCTAAATTTTTTTTCGCGCATACACGATATGGTTGTGTTTAGGTTACTGAAGAGTTTCAGGAAATAGAAGCCACAAAAGAACTGAGTCATAATTAAGCAGCTAAATATAACACGTGAGCAGCACCACTGAATGTTAACGCACAGGACCAAAACAGGCTATAAATTGTAGACCCGACACAAAGATACTGAAGCCGCACAGACACAACAGATACGAGGGCGATTATTTGCGGATTAATTACGGGCGTTCTTCCGCGAGCTATATGTCTTTGTAATATTTATTAGCTGATGAAACACGGCCACTTGAAAGACGTAAACAATACACGCCTTGCACGCAATAAGACTCTGTTCGGTTATGTTTTTGCACTTTGTGCACAATAGTAATGACACTGTTTCACACAAAAAAAAAACAATTTAGGAGCCCTTTCCCTACCAGGAAAATGGGGGCAGGCGAAGCTTGGCGTGTTTGTGCCTGACGTACTTTTATTTCTCTTTCTTTCTTTCTTTCTTTCTTTCTTTCTTTCTTTCTTTCTTTCTTTCTTTCTTTCTTTCTTTCTTAATGCGTGCCGGGAATTGGACCTCTCATCCACGTGCTTAGCAGCGCAACACTTCAGTTGCTACAGGTAGAGTGTACTAGAACAGGGGAGTGCTCCGAACGAGCTTCGAAAAGTGAAGCCCAAACAGGGTCAATCCGCTTGCAGCACTGCGATCGGTAGTCTGCAATGTGTCGTCGTTTAAGGGTCGCGCGCGGCTCCGCCGCAGTGGTGCAGGGGTAGAATGCCCGCTTCCCACTCAAAAGGCCCAGGTTCGAAGCGCAAGTGTAGATGGTGGGTTTTTATTCTCAGTGTCGCGCTGTATAGCTGTATTGGTTTTTCTTTGTTTCTTAAAACTAGCTTCAGTTGCTACGTGTTGGTCCAAAAAGTAACGCAAAATGTGAAGTAAAACAGAAGAAATTTGACAGTGAGATGGATGGATGGATGGATGCTATGAGCGTCCCCTTTATAACGGGGCGGTGACATGTCTGCCACCAGGCTCGAAGGCGAAAAAAAGAAAGAAAAAAAAAATAAACTTCCTTGTTTCATGTTGTCCTAATGCCTTATCTACATTGATTAAATCTACGTTATTATACCAAAAAATATAAATTCACGGTCCATCTCTCTGCCTCTTAAGGCAGAATGACCTTTTTTTTTTTTCCCAGTTATTTATTTTTGTACTTTATCTCTACTTTTCTGCCACCAATACTCTAACCGTCTCTTACTTATTTCTATCGCGGACGTGTTCAGCTTTCCATTGTTGTCCCTAAAACCCAAGGCTTCATGTAGACTCGTGCCCACACGTATACCTGGGTGAATATCGCCACATTCAATCAGTACATGTTCCATCGTTTCCTTAGTTCCCCCGCAGCATGTACATTGTTCTTCTTCGTTACTGAATTTCGCTTTATAACTACGCGTTCTAAGGCAGCCCGACCTTGCTTCAAACAGTAAAGCGCTTCCCCTTGAATTATCATAAAACCTTTCCCTCCTTATTTCGTTTTTTCCTTTTCGGTAGTTACTTTTCGGTAGTTAGTGCAACAAAATGTGGATTGATGGTATTCAATGATCACGGAGACCATACGGTCTTAATACAGGGCCAAAAAATACCGAGGGTAAGCGAGTACAAGTACCTCGGAGTATGGGTAAATGAGGGGGATAGATATATGGAAGTACAAGAGAAAGCATCGGTAGCAAAGGGAAAGAGGAATGCTGCAATTATGAAGCACAGAGCTTTATGGGGATACAATAGGTACGAGGTGCTTCGAGGGCTGTGGAAGGGTGTGATGGTTCCGGGGCTTACATTTGGGAACTCAGTGGTGTGCATGAAGTCAGAGGTGCAATCAGGAATGGATGTAAATCAAAGGACGGTGGGCCGCCTCGCGTTGGGCGCTCACGGGAAGACGACAAATGAGGCGGTAAAGGGTGATATGGGATGGACAGGCTTTGAAGTGAGGGAAGCGCAGAGCAAAATGAGATTCGAAGAGAGGCTGAGGAAAATGAAGGAGAGTAGATGGGCAGAGAAGGTTTTCAGGTATTTGTATAGAAAAAGCGTTGACACGCAGTGGAGAAAAAGAACTAGGAGGCTCACCAGTAAATATACGGCTGGCAGTGCGGGCGATATGACAACAAGGAGCATTAAGCGGAAGGTCAGAGAGGCGGAGAGGACTTATTGGATGACAGCGATGGAGTTATAGTGCAGTTATTTGCAGCGCCACCGCCCGGGATTGAACAAAAACGTAAAGTATGGCCTCCGAGATTTTCGCGAATACGAGACTCGAAACGAGATTTGACATTTTACGTTACTTTCTGAAGCAATACGTAGCAACGGAAGCTAGTTTTAAGACACAAAGTAAAACCAACACAGCTATGAAAGGTGACACTAAGAATAAAAACCCACCATCTATAGCAGCGATTTGAACCCGGGCCTTTTGAGTGGGAAGCGGGCATTCTACCCCTGCACCACTTTGGCGGAGCCGCGCGCAACTCTTAAACGACACATTGCAGACTACCGATCGCAGCGCTGCAAGCGGATTGACCCTGTTTGGGCTTCACTTTCTGTACATTGGTGCTGCGGCCGTTCCGAGCACTCCCCTGTTCTAGTACACTCTACTACAGGCAACAACGACGGTCATGCGTTCGTATCAAGGCAACAATGAAATGTGGCAACGTAAAATTGCAAGTGACCTCAAACGATCGGACTGCCGTATCATAAACGGCGCATAGGAATACGCATCTGATCGGCACACTTCGAGGACCACATTTCTTTGCGCTCTCCGACGCCGGGCTTCTCGTGTATACGACGCCGCCGAAATGTGTGAGCTATGAAAGCTTCGTTCAAAAATAATTTCACGCAAGGCCCTGCTTGCGGATCTAGATGTTGTACGAAGCATATATAAACATCATAGGTCTGAGTATAGACCAACTGTCTTCACCCAAGGTGGGTGGGCTCTTCGCTCCCGGAAGACTTGCGCCCTACTATGACTTCCAGCCCTGTTCACCATATATCTATGGCTAGTCCTCTGGACTCGAAGTGGACTACGAGGCCTCCCGCTGACCCTCGGTTGCTGTGCGTTTAGGGGGCACGTCGTAGTATAGCAAAGGGGTGGGAAAGGAAAGTGAGGGTGATCAGGACTGATGTTAGGGTGTAGCGAGAGAGAGAAGACGAGAAAGACGTCATGACAGCGGCCGACGTGGCCGTGCCGAGACCTCGCCATTTTATTTGGGAGGCGAACGACCCTATCGGAGCGGCGGCGGCTGCAGGCGTCCAGACCGCCAGGAGCGACAGCTCGTTCTCAACTGCTCGCGCCTCGAGAGCCCAGCATGAGCTGCGCGAGAGGCGCGGCACGTAAGTGGTAAAAACGATGATGATGATTGTGAGGGATGATGAGGAGGAGGGGGAAAGAATGGAGCTGAGAGGTTAAACCATAGCACAACCATGTACTGCTTATCATAGCAAAGGGTGGGAAAGAGAAGTGAGGGTGAGGAGGAGGGAAAGACGTAGAGAGGGCATTATAGAAAGAGATACAGAAAGGAAGAAACATGAAAGAAAGACGAAGAATATTTAGCAAAAGATACAGAAAAACAGAAATATGAAATCAAGAAGAAAGTAATAGAAGAAGATGATAAAGAAAGACGAAGAAACAACTCAATCTGCGATCGCTAGGTGGCGGCTTGCCAGCTCTAGAGTTATTGTATATGCTACCTTTAGGTAGCAGAGTTGCGCATCTGTATTCCAAACGCCGCTAGCAACCGTGCATTGCGGAAAAGCTGACGCTCGAGCCAACGCCGCCGCTGCAGCGAACTGAATTAACACTAGTCATCAACAGCCAATGTTTATTGCCGGTCTTCGACACGCCACACAGGTTAATCGGCGACACGGTAGGCATGTCGCCTGCAAAAACTGAATGCGACTTCACCGCATAGCAGTGGTTGCTAGCCAGACCTATGCGCAACTCTGCTACCTAAAGGTAACATACAGAATAACTCTAGCCAGCTCCACTGTCTACTCAGACTGCACAGGCGTGGAACTGGCTTCAATTAATTTTTAATAGAAAAGAGCCAATTACTTGCGCACGTAAACCAGCAGTCTTTCGCCACCCTGAAGTTGTTGCGGTTGCCTCCGCAGCCAGTGTAGTTGAACCGTTCACAGTCTTGATATATGGGGTTGTAGCCGTAGCGAACCTCACTGTCGTAGCATTCGCCTTCGTCTATCGGAACGGCGCAGCGGTCTTCGATAAACTCTGGAGAATGGAAAATAGGAACTTTGCAATGTGGTAAACGGTGGGTGCATATAGGGTAGAGCTTAAAGAAGAATGCAAATTACTCTCATGCAGCGTTTTGCCCTGTCTCCATGTGTTTTACACTGAAAGATGTAATACTGCCACGTAGTAGTGACGTTGACGAAGAAAGCAGTCGGCTTGTTCAAACTTAACTTTCTATTTTGGCGAACTTGTGCCCAAAAAATTGGACCATTTCCCGCTAAAGGGGACCATGAGGTGATGCGAAGCCGGAGCACTTGCACAATCGCGTTCCGTTGGCGTTCGTTGGGCATGCTACCGTCCTCGCTTCGTGGAACGCGAAGCGGAACGCTATGCGCATCGTGCCTTCCCTCTAGCATGGCCGTTAATTCTCACAGGGCGAGCGGGGAACGCGGTCGACAGGCGCGCGAGAGGGGGGCAGCGTAGGAGAGGAGAGAGAGGGGGAGGGAACGCGCATGCACTGGCGCTCATCGCAGCGTTGCGCAGGAGAGAATTTCGGTATGTGGAGCCCACGTTTCAGTGGAGGAGTGGAGAGGGAGTAGAGGGGGAAGTGGAGAGGGGGAGGGGAGAGGGGAAGTGGGAGAGAGGAAGTGGAGAAGGGAGGTGAGAGGAGGTGTGTGGAGAGGGCTTGCGCATGCGCAGTAAGGGTGGTCACGCCGCACACCACCACCACCACCGGTTTGAACTACGCTATAGGCTTCCCAAGCAACGCTAAGCGGCGCTGCTGCTCTTGACAGGCAGCGCCATCTCTGGCAGAAAGATAGAAACTGGGGTGTCAGCAGCGCGCGTTTTCCCTTCTCTCCACCGCGTTGCCGCTCGCTTCTGTGCACGTGCAGAGCTCTCACGGCGCCTCAAGATGTACCGCCTGCAGCGCGGGTTCAAAAAGAACTCACAGCTGGACAAGCACTTCCGAAAAGCGAACTTGATAAAAGGAGAAAGGCTGGTCAATCACGTTAACGGTGAAGAGCAGTCGATCGACGACAATGACGCCCGACTCAAAGCGAAATGCATTTCCCAAGTCGCGATTACACCGTGTAGGACTATACCTCCAGGTAAGTCTCATTCTGTCATGTTAAAGATGAATAATGGTCCACATGCACTCCGAAATGAAGCCGTACACGCTATCGATACTCGGCGTTGTGGACTACAAATCATATGATTGTTGTTTTGATATGGCATGCTTACAGTAGCAGCCGTGTACTTTCGTGAACAAACGTTTGCAGCGTGCGAAAAAAAGAAATTATACGGCCATGGCACTGTTTCCTGAGAAGGTTAGAGTCAAGTCCTCCGTGCCGCTGGAGAATCACCCGCCGATTAAGACGCGAGGCAGCTAGCTGAGCTTTAACCACTGTGAAGCAAGATGAACTGCTCGCCTCGTTTCTTCAACTCTCGCGTCATGCTTGCAGTCTCTTTTTATGATATCGACTTGACAGGCGTATAAAACCTGTTGCGCGAACGCGGCTAGAAAATCGCACAAAGTCAGAAGGTGGTTACTTCAAGGTTGCAATGGCAAAGCATGTATTAAGTGCCAGTTATATTTAGCGGCTTAAATATATATCATCCTAATAAAGTGACAAAAACAAAGCAAAGCTGCAGAACGATGTCAAAGCTTACTGAAAATGCACAGACGTCCGTTCCGGCGTGATAAAGCAGCCTTCTCTACGCGTGAATTGCAGGCGCCGAACTTCTGACAATGTGCCGAGTTCAGTTGAATTCAACCAACCGCGCAACGCTAACGGTATAACGTGAGTGTGAACGTTCAACAACGACGGGTAGGTCTCACGAACACGGGGAATCAAAACACAAAGTGGTTTCACCTACAACCGCAACTGAACTTTCACAATGCGAGAAGACAGCGAGTAATCATTGCTGTAGTCGCTGCGTGCATGCGCCGCGTTACTTACCGATTCAGGTAGTCGAAATGAACGAAAGCGATGAACTCAGACAGCCAAAATAGAAGGCGGGACAGCGCTCTCAGCTATCTACGCTTGCCGCCTTTATTTCACGTGCGACACGCCTGGGAATCGATACAGTTTCACACGTGAATCGCGTGCCTTGGTGTTGTCTGCACTGTTGTGGCAGCGCACGACGGAGCAATACTTCGACCTCGCGTCCACTTCCGTGGGATCGCTTCTGCCATCGCGGAAATGCACTGCTTCGCACAGCAAGCATCTCGGTTCAACGTGCCGAGCTGACGGCCCCCCAGTTATCCGCACCGACAGAAGAACGCGTGCACACGTGCGCTACCGCTACCGTGAAAGGGGCTGAGTCGGCCGCGCCAAGCTGCAGAGCTTTCCGACAGAGCCGCGGCGCGGCTGGCGCGGCGCTGTCGTGGCGCCGCAAGCTTGAGCTTGGGTTTCCTATAAGATGCTTCGCATCTAAAAATGGATCCCTACAATGGATCCCTGGACACTGCGGATTGGCAGGCAACGAACTTGCTGATGCTGAAGCAAGAGCCGCTGTCACACCCCCATTAACGTGAAACTATCGTACACGCGAGGTGACGTGAACTCTTTATTGAGATTGCTCATGCGAGAGTGTATAACGACTTATTGGTCTCAGCCAGACCATCGATAGAGGCGCCTGCGGGAAATAGATCCGGAAATGACGTTTCGCCTCCCGGCTAGATTGAACCGAGGCAACGCCAGTTTGCTGCACCGGATTCGTCTGGGAGTTGCATTCACTCGCCGCTATGCACACCTCATCCGCCGTGCGGACAGCCCGAACTGTGAACGCTGCCAAATGCATGAAACAACAGCACATATATTTTGTGACTGCCCACTTTACCTGTCGCAACGTAATACGCTCGCTTCAACGTTGGCAGGAATCGGTGTGGCAACACTAAGTGAGACTGGTATTTTGTCAGCTATGCGCGACCAGACAAAGTCACCAACTGCTATCAAGGCTGTTGTAGATTTTCTTAGGAGCACAGTACTGGACACCAGACTCTATCGAAACCACTATGTTACGTGGTTATTGTATATACGCATAGCTATTTCCTCTCCCCATCATCACCAGCTCAGGCGGACCTCTGTGCTTTCAAATAAATTCTCTCTCTTTCATAACATTATTAACCAATTAAACAAATATTTCGCGTTATCATTGTGGATAAAGCCACTTCGTCGGAAGAGATTACTATTAACTGCAGAAATCTTACCTGCACAATCACTAAGGCACTCGCCCTTCGTGCGGTATGTGTTGCTGTTCGGATCGCAACCGCCGTAATAGTAAGGTCTGCACGTCCTGTTGTCAGGATCAAACCAGAAGCGCCGCTCCAGTTCAGGCTCCTTACCTTTTCTAGTACATATGGTGTCATTCTTAGGGCCACCGCACGTTCCATAGTGTGGATCTGTTGCGGTCGCAAGGAAAAAAAATGTGTAAGCTTGCATGGTAATCAGAGGTATGACCATAGTTCGTCTATAGGAGGAAGCATTATCAAGAACAAAAACAGATATAAACCGTAAACAATATCACTGAGAAAAAATGTGTGCATTGAATGCCCATGTGTGCGTGCGTTTGTGAAGCAGAAAATGGAAGTGGTTATTATCAAGTGGCTATCAAATTACAACTACGCGATGCCGACGCAAGTATTTTTCTTGACCGCAATGTTTGATTTCGTGCAGTTCAGTGCAGCTTTGGGATGCAGGTCATGCAGGTCAGGATACGTCATGATTTCGTGCAGTTTTGGGACCCAGGTCATACATCCCAAAGGTGACATTGCAGTTTATGAATATGTTTTACGAAAGCAAGCTGCAGCGCATATGAATTCAGGCTTTGTGAGTGAGTGAGTGAGTGAGTGAGTGAGTGAGTGAGTGAGTGAGTGAGTGAGTGAGTGAGTGAGTGAGTGAGTGAGTGAGTGAGTGAGTGAGTGAGTGAGTGAGTGAGTGAGTGAGTGAGTGAGAGTGAGTGAGTGAGTGAGTGAGTGAGTGAGTGAGTGAGTGAGTGAGTGAGTGAGTGAGTGAGTGAGTGAGTGAGTGAGTGAGTGAGTGAGTGAGTGAGTGAGTGAGTGAGTGAGTGAGTGAGTGAGTGAGTGAGTGAGTGAGTGAGTGAGTGAGTGAGTGAGTGAGTGAGTGAGTGAGTGAGTGAGTGAGTGTTTTTTCAGTGTGTATGTATGCATTTGCGAGTGCTCGAGCAAGCGGCATTCTTACCTCTGCACTTTTTGTTACACTCTGCCAGAGTTAGAAAACTGTTTTTCGCGGGCTTCGGTATTTCTTGGCCCAATGGTAGATCTGCGGCGTACTTCTGGCATCGTGCGGCAGTCTCGTTGTAGAACCACATCAGGTGAGTTCTATTTGAATTTCCCTCATGCTGTGGTGGCTTTTGGCATTCCAGAGGAACTAATCGTTTAGTCATCTCTTCCTCGGAAGACTCACTCTCCGAAGAGGCATAACACAGGCCTAAAAGAGTACCAAAAGCATCAGTTTACAGTGTGCGAAGCAGAAGCCATTCAATTAGGACAATTCTTTTTAAATTGACTATATCTTTAACTGCAAATGCCAGGGGAAGGCGTAAACGTTACCTTTAGGTACTTGTGATCACCTCGATGGCCACTACTAGCATACATTAGTAAACGTAATCCAATAATGCTGCTATTACGCGAATAAATACTGTAGGCCAGCCACCCCCCACAAAAAATGTCGTTTTCAGGTAAAACTTGCTCCCCCGAATGTTAGTACCAATATAATAGAGCATCAACGGTAAAATAGCTCAATAAACTGAAAAGACTCAAACAGTGAAGCAATCATCTGAGTGATATCGTTCGTAGTGATGTAATAAAGGTTAAACACAACAGTCTTGGAAGGAGAACTTTCGAGAAGCAGATCATTTTATATAACTTACTGTCACAAGTTTACAAGAGTTCATTTTCACCCCCTGCAATGTGCACTTATGTAATGTTTACCATCCTTATTTTTAGAAACGGGTAAGAGCGCAAGACAAAGGACAAGTGAGAGAACAAGCGAGGACAAACAAATCGACCAAGATCTTGAGCGGTATAACAGCAACGGCACAAAATGAGAAGGCACACTCTTCATTGAAAATGTTCACTCCGAACTAAACCATAAAATTTTTCTCCTTTAGCTGTCCTATATATTCGTATAATAAAGCATATAAAAATATACAATTTACACAGTGCAAATTAAACTTCGCTGCATTTATAGTACTTTATTAGGTAGGTGTGAGAAAGGGGGAATGTAAGGTGGGCCTATAATTCTATTCGTTTTTACCTCCCACGTTTTATGCTACCTTGTGTGAATAGGAAGACGCGGGGAAACGAAAGAAAAATGAAGCGTAATTCATCCGTTGGTAGGACCAAGCTACAAAGAAAGCTTCCTAGTTGACGAAAAAAAATCTGCCCTAATTAGCTAAGATGGCGCAGCGACAACCTCTGAAAGGCTTTGGTCCCGGGTTCGTACCACGAACCGTGACAAATTTCTCGTCAACTGAGAAGTCTTTCTTTCCGAGATACCCATACAGACTGTGTCCGTGCTACATATAGCTTCGTGTTATCTGCTTCGCACTAATCGCTTCGTCTATATAGTTTCGTGCTATATACAGGTTGGCGACTTTTTTCTTAATTCGTTAACCTCTGCCCACTTTCCGGGCTTCCGCGGATGCGATTTTCCGTATTCAGAGTCCACATAATGGCATGAATAGAAAACAAAAAGACCTGTTCTCGATATTCATGCAAATTGACTGTAGTAACAGAATATGTTAATTCTATGAACGCACGACCTTTTGGAAGAGGACTTGAAGCGTGACATGGTCATTTAACTATGTTTAACTTTTAAATGTTCGAAAGAGAGAAGTTCAACAAACTTTTTTCGGTGATGTCGGGAGGTATGTAGCTTCCCTTCACTCGACTGTCCAGGAAGTTCGAGGAGAATCAAAAAACTGAATGTTGTTTCCTTTAAACCAGTTGCGTCTTTAACCCTCCCCCCTACTACCACAAGCCATTTACACTGCTTATATTTCTGTTTAGTATTGATATCTTCGTCTCTTTCGTGTTCACTTTTTTTCTACTATCTACCATTTCGAAAGATGTATATAGTTGTTCTTTTTTTATTTGTATTGTGACGCAGCCATATTTCTCATTTCTTTTCTTTTTCTTATTTAGAGTTCATGTTTCTAATATACCAGTTGCTCGTGACACTACAGTCGTCACGTACTTCTGGCCGGTAACATTTTACGCTCTTCAATGACGTTTTGTATCATTTCGAACTGTGTTTCTTTACTCCCTGCATTGCTCTTGCACATGTGCCATATTCCTCGATGCTTCTTATAAGAAAACGTCCCCGTCTTTTCTCTTTATCATGCAAAATAAAAAATTCACCGACGATTGCGATAGTGCGTAATTGCGAATTCTGAGCGCAGCTGTTTAGGTGTTTTGATTTTGTGATAAGTTGACGTAAACACTTTGAGAGAGACATTTATGTATTTGCAGTTGCGTACCACTATTTAATGGCATTGAGCATCTTCACACCCAGATATCTCAGTGCATGCGTGCAATCCATGTCGCCCTTCTCTTTGACTCTTCCTTGCACTGCCCGGTTCAGATTGGACATACCTCGGTTGGCCTTATTTACGTATTCCCCCACGTTAGCGGCACATATGCGTACACGTACAGCCACTATCTGAAGATACATGCCTGAATCTGTAAGTAAGACTGGCGGCTCACTCCTTTAGCATGCGACCGGGCATAACCCAACGAAACGGTGGCGCAAGGAAACCCGGCCGCAGCAGCGAGCGAAACGACCTTAGGCTTAGGCTCGTCTATGGCTCCAACGCAAACAATGCGATGAGACTACAACTCGTACAAAGGTATGAGCAGTCTGCTTATCCCCTCTAAAAATACGGCGCTCGCGACTGTGTTCGACCACGCCCTGACGGCCTAAGTGCGCATTTCCTTCCGGAGCCACGCAGTCACTCCTCCGGCGACGGAGACGGCAGGCGCGTTTCATCTCTGCTTGGGCCGCGACCGTCGGTAGTTCTCGCGCGATTTCAGTCGCACACAGACCGTACGACGCGCGGGGCGATGTTATCGATTTGGACTTTACAAGAGACATCACGGCGACGGCGAAAATGAGCGTGGAGTGTCCATATAATTGCTATCGCAATAAAAACTGCATAAGTGCAAGGGCAGCTTTCTCTGCTATTGAAAGATGACGCCAGGGTTCAATAATTTCCTTTTTTTTCTCATAAAATGTTCAGCTGTAACCCAGTAGACTACGTGTGGTCTGTGAAGAGATGCGCTGGACTTCGTACGTAGGGCAAGTGCACGAAAGATGCCCTATGGTTTTTTTTAGACCTAGCCTGTCAGGATTCGACTGGGCAAACATGTCTGCGAAACATCGCAGAAAAATCACTGACCAGCTACCGCTCTCTTCTGCGTTCGATGCGGAAGCCTCGTCAAGTTTATGCTTGACCAACATTAATTCGAAAGTAGGAATGTGTCTGTATCACAGGTATTTCCGCTTGCTTGACTGATAGGATTAGAGGAGTACTGACACGAATTTTAAACGTTTTCGCATTGTTGCACTAAGTAGAAAGAAACACTGGTGTTGAGAACCCTAAAAACAGCATCGTGGTGCCTGAGAATGCATTGAATGTACCATTGTCTTTAAATAAAAACACTTTCGGTTTCGATATGCAGGGGGAGGTTTCGCAGTGACGTGTAAACACAGTCTGACGTCACTGAGAGACAACTCGCGACGTACTAGCAGCAGCACTGTCATCTGCTGTCACTCCCACGTAGTGCACGCTCCGACAGCGATTTCTGCGATTTACGCTGCATGCAGGACGCATAGTTCGCAAACCCATTGAACTATGTTGACTCGTCGTGATAATGTCCACTGCGGTGGCGCTGACATGCAGATGCTGGGCGACGGAAACTTTAAAGCCATAATAAAATATTTTAGAATAGACTGAGCGCAAACGGACGAGACACAAGAACACGAGACGACTACACGAGCGCTCGTGAAGTCGCCTTGTCTCCTTATGTCTCGTCCGTTCACGCTCAATCTATTCCAGAAAGAACCAACGCGCCCAACAAAGCATTTTATTAAAATATTTTATGAAGCATTCCTGGCTCCGTGGTGTGGAGAGCGTTAACACTGCATGCCAAGACAAGAAAAAAAATGTCCCTTTCGCGATGCCGCAGAATTATATCATGGCTCCGTTAAGTGGTCTTTACACCACTGCAGGGGCGGGCCGGGCAGGCAAGTGTGGTCAAGTGTCAGTTTATGCCCTGTATACAATGGCAGAAAAAACGATCTCGCGGGGGGGGGGGGGGGGGGCGTCATATGCCCGGTACGTTAGCCCCTGGCTACACCACTGCACCATCGTATGAAGAGCGGAACCGCAGACTTCAGCTGAAACGTCCATACTGTACTGCGCTACGAAGCTCACTGTTTAATCTGCACTTCTTGACGCAGGCCGTGTACTTCTGCATAGATACGCGACGCATAGACGCAAATATCATCCGCATAAGTCGATATTTCGACCGACATGGGCAGAAATATATGCATAACTACGTTAGAAACATTGCTCTTGCTATCGCCTATCACCAAAGCGCTATTGACGTAGGAAATGACAAACTACACAAAGCAACTTTTTTTTTTACTCCGTGAGAGTACACAACTGACGCACTCTCGAAAGGCGTTGTGCTACTGAGAAAAAAAGATCAGCAATTTTCATTTTGCCTCATGTCTTCTCCTGCTATATATAGATGACGAAGCGCAAAATAATGTCCATAGCGCCACGGCGGCGTCAACGGAAGCCAGATTTCCTTTTTCTAGAAAGCCTTGAATACCTTCTAGTCACCACTTACTTCACCACACTCTTCGTGACCTTGCCGATTCAACGGATCAATATTTCTGGCATAAATGACAGCAAATTGCGGAATTTTACCAGACTCGTGGAGTACCTTGTCAACCTCCCAAAAAATCAGGATGGGCCCAGTGTCACGTCTCCTAGCTGTTATCTCGGGAATACATTGCCTCGGGATCATACATGCGAACTGCGGATCCGAGTTTGCAAAGAATGATACTTGTGGTACACAATCTGGCTTAGGCGAATTCTTTTTCCTCAAACCATACAATGCGCCTTCAGCTAAGCTGAATTCTGCGCGAAGGGATAGCCGTCTGTCACCGTGGTAATGTCTCAGAGCTTCGTTAAAGGGGCCGCTTCTCTCGCAATGACGAGATTGGGAGATACTGCTTCTGCTGGCTCGTGAATTATCAATAGTGGTGTGCGAATATCAGATTTCGAACTTCGAAGCGAATTTAATGATGAGAGCCAAGTGCGAGTCGAATATTTTTCGAATAGATTTTCGAATACGAATAGTACAACTTCTGACTGTTGCAAAGCAATTTTTTTTTTCACCAACCAGACATGAAAAAGTAAGTTTGCTGTACAGAAAATAATAATTAATAACAATTGTTGGGGTTTAACATCCCAAAACCACGATGACGGGCGCCGCAGTGCAGGGTTCCGGAAATTTAGACCAGCTCTGTTTCTTTAACGTGCACCTAAGTCCAAGTACTACTCGAGCCTCAAGCATTTTCGCCTCTATTGCAAATGCGGCCACCGCGGCCGGAATTCGATCCTGCCGACTTTCGAGTCAGCAGTCGAGCACCATAACCGCTATACCACCGTGACGGGTACAGCAAATAATATACAAGAAATTTGTGCATTGTATAACACCATTGCTTGACAGTCCAACATATGCAGCTAATGCTGCCATGAAGGATGGATAGCAACTCGGAATGTTCGGCCAGAAGCGACACAGCTATTAACGTCACCGTTCCTCCAGACAACGAAAACACACTGGTGCTGACTTGTTAATCTAGTCTGCATAGTTCAGTCCTCTAAGCATATTTTATCACTTTGGAAGAGCAATGACAACCGTTCGGCACGATGTTCACTGCAGATCTTTCACCTTAAGCTAAACCAGAATAATGCTGGGTTTCCTTGTTTTTAGACCTTTCCTCTCAACTTTACAATTTCTCTCTATTTGTTTCGGTAATGTTGTTCATCATAATTACGGCCTTCAATTGCCATAACGTACCCGGCGTCATACACAATTCTATGCTCTGGCCAATGCACTCGAATACAGTTATGAATATTTATTATGGTCGAATACAATTCGGGGATTCAGAGCAACGCTGAATCGTAATTCATGGACTTGGTCTTGCTAAACTGCCTCAGACACAATTTGTGACGCGTGCATTTTTCAAGGTAGTTGGAGAGTCCACGGGAACAAAATACTGAATAATAACTGGCTTCTCAAATGGCTCTATGACGTGTGAGAAGCGTATTGACGAAATGAAACCGAAAACAACCCGAATATGTCAAAGAACAGCCAAGGAGGAGACCTTTGATAAAGGCCGATTCGAATTCACCGATTCATGCGGACATGAAACGCAGAACTAAGTGCTCTTTTTAGATGACCGATCAGCCGGTCTGAATGAAAATAAGCCGCTCAGAGTATCCTCCTCTGCCTTTCGTTCTTCTTCCCGTTTTCCGTTGATGCGTTGCATCATTCACAGTCCTTCAGTAACGAGTGGATCTAGGGTAAAGGGTCGCACTCGGGCGCTCGGGTGATGAACCAACCCTCGGGCTTAGTGAGAAAAGACATCCCGCGGATAGCAGACACTGCTATGAATATCTTAGTCAAATGTTGCAGTCGTGCGAGGCAAGGATAGTTTGAAAGCGGAGCGCGAACTTTCCATTTTCTCAGGCGCCCTCTTTAAAGGGACACTAAAGAGCAAAACGATTTTTCTCGCATTACTAAAGTAGTCTTTCACGATACCAAAAACACCACGCTTGCTGCGAGAAGACGCTTAATAAGCGAGAAAACGCGCAAAAAGAAAATACAGGTGGCGACGCCACCTTGGAATTCCCGCACCATTTGCCGTGACGTCACATATTTTTGACGGCGCCTGCTTGGGCCTACGTAGTTCCTAATCGGTTAAATCGAAGTACATTGTCCTCTGATGGGGCCAGAGACTTGACATAACGAGTTTGTGGAAATTTCGTCGAGCCAGTGGCGCCAAAATACGTTAAATGCTCTTTGAAACATTTTACGTCACGAATTACAAAGTTCGGCGCGACATTTAAAAAAATGAAACTTTGAACTTGGTTTTCTCCTCTAATAATAAACCTATGGCGGTGAAATAAACTACGCAAGGGTTCTCCGAGCACACTTTATCAATCTAAACCAATTCATTGTTTCTCTTTATGTGTCCCTTTATAGTACAGACGCCTGTGCTCGCTCACATCGGAGCGGCCGGCGCCTGCTGTTTGACGTGGAACAGCAGGTAGCATGCGATTGGGATGCGAAGATTCCGACACACTCATTGAGACCGCCGAAGGGAAGCTGGCTGCAACTAGCCTTGAAATCTGTACCTTAAGAATGTCGTCCATGGTGTGCTCGCACGACTTCAACAATGCTTACCAGAGACGCATTGTCGCAATGGCTCTTTTCACATTTTTCGAGTGCGCAGATTCATAAGGCAGGAGGTCCTTAGCACAGGGACTGTACATCCAGCACGAATGTGTAGGCGAATCACATACAGAAAAGGGGGATGGATGCGTCCGTGTACCTTCAATCTCTTTGAGCAAGAGTGAATGCCTATTTTTTTATTAGCGCTGTGCGATAGCCCCTTTTTTTTTTTGCAAAGCGATAGTCGTTTTCTATGGGCTATGCGATAGTTGGTTCTGCTGCGCCCTCTCTCTGTGCGCATATCTGGAAATACATATGTTTGGGTGATGTGCGGAAAATGAACTGGTTGAATCTGGCGCCCTATCCTGTCTTCTCTCGCTTTTGCATCCTTCACCTCACTTGCGCCACAAATATTTCGATAAACAATCGATTCGTTAGGCAATGTACTTAGACACTGAGGCCATTCGATAATTACTGCAAATAAGTTATTCAGGACCCCTTTATAAACAACTTAACACTGCCGTAAGTAGGAAGCAGAAGGTTTATATATTGCCTCACGTATTTTACGATAAAAAATGTCGCGATATGTTTAGTTAAGAATCGCTAAGTGTACAAAATTCAGTAATTCGCAATTCTACAGCCTAATGTGCCAGCGTCGCAAGGATTTGGACAGAACGACGGTGAATCACTGGTGTATACAGCTTACACGTTACCCGTCTTACAATGTTTACGAAATATTCCTCAAAAGTGTTCCTTCAAAAATATTCCCCGCAAAACTTACCTATAAGCAGAATCAATGATGGCAGATAAATAAGTAAATGCATAGAACCAGTTTTTTTTTCACCGGCTGAAACACCACGAGGGAAGAAACTGTGCGCTTTCTCGGTTGTCCAGTTCGCGTCTGACGTCCTTCATTCAGGCAACGAGACATGTATATACATTTACGTCCGATCGCTGCGTGTTCGATAAAGGACAGAGCAGCCGATTCGTTGCCTCCGTCAAAAGGTGTCGGACGTTGAATGTGTAGAATTATCTCGTTACTTTTTTTTTAGAGTGAGTTCAGCACCAAGTGCAACAGCGAAAATACCAGTCAGTTGTATATCGGTGTGGAAGCGCGAACGTAAACGTTCATGCCGTTTCCTATCGAAAAATCATGTCCTCCCCTCCCCCAACTCCCATCCGACTCTATACGTCTTGTGAGTTTGAAATTTCCGCTCGTGTTCTGAACTTCTCTGTGGTTGACATTAAAATATGCATATGCTAGTCTCCCTGAAATCGACGATTCTGCATATTATTTCCTAGTGTCACTGTAGTGGGTGCTCAGACTGGACGCTCGACTCTCTAGGGAAATGTGAAACTCCTGGGTTGTTGACCTCGCCCACCAGCAATGAACAGACCGACGCGGTCTCCAATGACGTCTTTCTTTAGATCAGCTGACTTGAGAACAGGCTCACAGACACCTTGCATCAGGTGGCACTCTGCACTTAAAATCTGCCTCCCTGCCTCTCTTCTATGTATCTCTCTCTCTGATTTCGCCTTGTAGTTTCTCGCACTCTCTCATCTCGTCTCACTGCAAAGAAGAGCAGGTGAGTCGGTCTGGTTAATTTTTATCTATCTATCTATCTATCTATCTATCTATCTATCTATCTATCTATCTATCTATCTATCTATCTATCTATCTATCTATCTATCTATCTATCTATCTATCTATCTATCTATCTATCTATCTATCTATCTATCCGTCTGTCTGTCTGTCTGTCTGTCTGTCTGTCTGTCTGTCTGTCTGTCTGTCTGTCTGTCTGTCTGTCTGTCTGTCTGTCTGTCTGTCTGTCTGTCTGTCTGTCCGTTGCGGCACAACCATTATAGTGAATGCACCTATTTAAAGCGAAATATAGTGATTCGGTTTCTTGTATAAACGGATATGTCTAATCATCTCAGTATAAGCTTTGAAAATAGGTGTCTACGCGTATAAATTAACGGTGCGGTGATGCTTAGGAGTAAATTTGCGGCGGATATCGAGGCAAGTGGAATGCGGCGCAGAGGAACAGTGTCGGTTTTAAAATATACAGGTTATATTTCACATCAAGCTTTCATGGACGGAATCTTGCCAACACCGGTAAAGCCGATGTCGGCTTCGCCTTTTGTAAGGCGAAATCATTATGCTTCGTATGAGTCGAAAAATCCGGAGTAGTGGGCGTGAACCCGAATGTGTCGAAAAAGCTACGCCAGAGCATGACGTCGCGGTGACGTCGTGCTCTGACGTCACCTGGACGTTGCAAGACGCTGAAACTTGTGACGTCCTCAATGACGTAACGAAATGACAAGTTGGGCTAAATGGTGCGTATTCTTTTTCTGAAGAAAAGCAGCACACAAAAAAAGCGTACTCAAGAAAGAGAGGCAGCGCTGCGTGTAACAACCGGCATAAACAGCTCCCCACCTAAAAGGCTTGGCACTATTCGCGTCCATGTTGCCCATGAACATGCACTAGCTGATTAAAAAATAAAAAAATGACAGTTTCGCTGCAAGGGCGAAGCAATGAATGCGATAGCAATGAATTGTAGTGCTATACGAAGTAAGGCTATAGCAGCTACCTCTTTTGAATCCCATTTCGCGTAACTCTGCAAAACACTTGTGTAAGTGAATACGGCCACTCCAGGGAAAGAAGCGGCGTTCGTGCAGTCCGTTGTTGCAACACGAAGCGGTGAGAACACAGCACGTATGAGGTTATACGAGCCGTTTGCTGATGTCTGCCGAGATAGCGCACTTGCCAACGCTCGCGACCGCGCCCTTATAATCAAAATTTGCAGTTGCTGCTCGAGCGACGCAGCCCCACTACCCTCACCCGGCATCCCTTCATGCTTCTTCGCCCCCGAAGGACGGGCGGGGCGTTTCCTTTCTGCTTGAGGATCAATCGACAGGCCGGCCTCGCACGCGGGGTGATGTTATCGCATGCGATCCTCCGTGCAACGGAGATGGCGGGTCCGCTTCACCTCTGCTTCACCGTCCCGTCGCCGCCGTCATGCACCGTATATATATATATATATATATATATATATATATATATATATATATATATATATATATATATATATATATATATATATTTCTAGAGCCCGTTGTAAACTCCCTTGTGGCTAGTAATACAAGTACATTAGCAACGTACCTAAAGACCCTAGATTTGTCCTTTTTACTTAAGTACCGACAACTGCCTCCTTTCCCGGCCCTCTCTCACGCGCAGCTGGCGTCCGACGCCATTTTCTTCCTAACTTGGAAGATTTACAAAGCCATGCGCGTCTAAGTACATTAGCCACGCATCTTTCAGCGGACAATATGCTAACGCGGAGCGCCTTTCTCCTCCCGTCAACCCCCTGTCATTAGTGAATGGGGGATCGCGTTTCACCAGGTGCTGGAAAAGCGTTAGGAAGAACATGGCTACCGAAAACGAGCGTTAGCCAATGAGATTCGTCGACGGCGCTTCAATGGTTGTCGGTACTTAAAAAAGAACAGGGAAAAATCTAGGGACTTTAAACGTACCCACTACGCGACAAATCATAATTTTTGGGAAGTTGGGAAGCACCCACCACGACATTACCCGTCATTGTGCGGAGAAGCGAGGTACCATCTCTAAGGCATTATGTGCAGTTTCTTGATGCAACGGCTGATGACGATGAAGATTTATGACATGAGCTTTTGTAATGGGTTGGAAGCTTTAAAGGACCCACTAGTTACGTAATTCGCATTGTGTGGCGCCCGGTCGTTATTTCATTCTCCCATCATGCTTTATAACATACGCCAACGTGAGAAAGAGATAGAGAGAGAGAATTAACTTTATTGAGACCCGAGGAAATGAATCATGGGAGCCTTATGGGCTTCCTTGGCAGCCAATAGAAGTGCACTTGCGAGGAACCCACTATGCTTTAAATCATCATAATTTTTGTGAAGTAGGGAAGCAGCCACTATGCAATTTTTCGTCATTCTGCGGAGAACCGTGGTATCTGCTAAACACCTGTAAGGCATTATACGCACTTTGTTGATGCTGCGGCTGATGACGATGAAGAGTTATGGCAGAGCCCTTTGTAATGAGTTGGAAGCATTCAACAACCCACTCGTTGCGCAATTCGCTTTGTGTGACGCCTGGTTACAGAATTCGCGTTGTGTGACACTTGTTTGTTATATTACTCTTCTACCACGCTACATTACATATGTTAATGTGGTTCCTTCCCGACATGAAGCCTGTATAGGGAATTTTGTGCAAAGCAGTTTCAAGCACCGGCATGGCTCTGAGGCAAAATACTGGGCTCCCACGCAGAGGACCCAGGTTCGAACCTCGTTCCATCCTGGAAATTTTTTCTTATTTCCTTTTTTTTTATTTCGAGCGATAGTGGTTACGGACACCGGCGGCGGCGGCGGCGGTGGACAACTACGGCACCAAAAACGGCCCTTGTTGTGATCTCATTAACAGCTTTCGCTATAAAATGCTTCCGAAGCGCGGAATCGGACCAGGGACCTCTCGCTCCGCAGCGCGTGGCGCTAACCACTACGCTACGAAACCAGATCCTCCAAGAAGCTAACGGCGAGCGTTATATACACACCCTTTACCACTGGACGGACTCGGAGACGGCAGGCGCTTGTAAGAGTTTCTTCATTACCAGCGTGATGGCGCGAGGAGCACAACGGGCGTGGGGGGTTGTATGTCTTGTTATTTCCCCGCGATGTCCGCGCTGAAGTTACAGAGCGTACGAAGGTCACTTCGCTCGCTGCAGCGGCCGCGTTTGCTAAAGGAGCGCGCTGTTCAAACAGAAATAAGTAACAACTGCGACATTTAGTTCGCGCTCGTCCTGTGTGTACCCGTTCGTTCGTTTCGTGCGTCCTGCTTTATGTTTCAACAGTGTTCTTCAAGTATCGAGCTGTGAGGCATGATAGTTCGCGCTCGTCTTGTGTGCGTTCTTTTTGTGCGTCCTTTGGGCTCGAGCGACGCGCTGGCAATGTCAAGCTGCTTTCCGTTCTTCGCGTTAAATTCCAATTTGTTGCTATCGCATTCATTGCTTCGCCGTTGCGGCAAAACTGTGACTTTTTTCTTTTTCTTGCGATTTTAGGGGGTTCGACCTACATTAGAGTCGACTTACAATCGTGTAAATACGGTACCACACGCGGGGTTATTTTCTCGATTTGAAATTTATACGGAATGTGACGGCAACGGCAAGAACCGGTCGTGTATAATTGCTATCGCAAAAAAAAATATGACACGAAGACAGTCATGTGTGGGACAGGCCGCTAGCAAGAAGTCCGCGGGCTGCATGCGGCCCGCATGCGACCGTGCATGCAAATGCATGCACATACATGCCGCCACGCGTTTGAGACCCCTGCTCTACGGAAGGTCGTGGGAGGCGCGATTCCCCAAAATAGAGTTAATGTGTACTTTTAAAGAGAGTTATATACGTATCAATTTGTAAGGACTCACCAAAGAGAGTTTAGGGTATAATCTTTCGTTTTTGTTAGAGTTTACTCAGTAGTTATCGCCGAGAAACTAATAGCAGACGTCAGTGCTTACTTACGAAAATCTGAAGGACGTCAAGGCGAAATGGGTTGAACCTAAGGTTTTTTTCTTGTGGTTTCAAGAATAGTCATGCGAGTTTTCCGCGCTATCGAAAATAAATTAATTTTGGAGTTGACACAATTACGCATCAACGAAGTTACGTTTATTTGGCAAATAAATTTTTTGCACTGGCATTGATGCATCCATTGTTTGTTCCAGTGTTGCAGGCACGTGTGCAAAAGGCACGGTAACCAGCGTACCGTTCTCAAATATTCGTCATTTGTGTATCAACTTGGTGTTCGTCCTCACATTGCCTTCACAGTCTCATACCGGGATGCATCTGCACTCTTATCCGTGGCTTATTGCGTCTGTATCATGGAGGAAGGAAAACTGCTTCCTCCGTGGTTTGTATATTCCTATAAAAGAAAAGTTGACTGAGTTGTCATCACGGATAGTGATTACACTGTTATCGATAAAGCACGAATACATTGATTTGAAAGCAGGAAATGCTACGTTAAAGGGACACTAAAGGCAAATAACAATTTATGTCAGAGTGAAAGCTCAACGTATGACAACGTCTAAAACGGCAATATTATCAACAGCAGTGCCCTACTTACCGAGAAATTAAGATAAATGTATCACACGATGAGCGCCACGAGCGGGACGTTTTGGAAATGATCCCGATGACGTGAGAGAGTCAGACTACATTTATTAACTCGTAATCAAACTAGCTACAATAAAAAAAAACCTTTCGTGCATCAAGAGACGTAATAAAATGCTGCTTGTTCGTTTCTGTTTGATTCATGGAAAAAAAATTTCACCATCTCCCACTAAAGAGAACCATGTGGGGATGCGAAGGAGCGCATGGGTCGACTTAATCCGTTCATCACGGACACCGTGAAGTCACTGTAGTTGCTGTTGCTGTTACTTGTCCAGAACTCTTGTTGGAGCACGCCACGCGGGTTCATCGCGCATCTGCAGAATCTCGTTCCCCGACGCCATCACGTGATTGCTGAGAGAGTGTAAGGGGGAGAGGCCACAGTGTCTTACCCAGCCCCTTACACAAGCCCGAAGGCGCTAGTGCGTGCCAGCACACGTGGTTTTGTCTTCGTTACGCCAAGCTAGGACAGCATACGGCGGCGGGGGCCCCTAAAGTGCTCTGCACGTATCATCATCAAGGCGGTCGAAGAACAAGACGAAGAAGAGCTCTCCTTGGCGCGAGCGCGCACTCAATATGTTACAGATGGCTATGGTAGGTTTTAGAAAGCGGACGGTCGCCAATGGAACTACGGACAAAGCCCAGCGCAAAAGCTGCTTCGCATCTAAAAGAACCTCTTTGGCTTTCCCATGGGGAACGGCGCGCGTGGGTCAAAGGTTCCGTTTTCGCCGAACTACGCTTTGCCCGGCGCCCTGCTTCGCTCACGCGGTCGCGTTTCAGTGGTAGTTTCGGCATTGCGTACTGCCGCGTTTGTTTTGCGCGCTCGTGAAAGTCGCTCTGACAGAAAGTTCGACAAAATGCCGCGTGCATGTGATGTTGCCGGATGCCCAAATGGTGCACGCCGCCAGTGCACGCCGCCGCGCATTAAAGAAGGGCAACGTTGGGCACGGCAACAGTGACGTGAAAAAGACCGCTTTCGGGCGGGTGATTTGAAGTGCGCTAGCGCGATGCGGACCACTAAAACGTAATTTTATTTCAAATCAAGCACTTCCTTGGCACAGAAGTAGCACTACAAGGTTTCTGGACCACTATTTAAACAATTAACGTCGACTTAATATTTGCCTTTAATGTCCCTTTAATGTCTCTGAAACAGTTTCGACGATGCGTACAAACCAATTAAGCCGATGGCGTAAGTTCTTCGGATTATTAATGCAGCGATTTAGACGTTCTGTGTATAAAGTGTGTGATTAATGATATGATTCTAAATACGCGGGTCATTATACTGATCACCATGGTGTCGCCACGCCGAGTTTCAAGCCACCCCTGTGTTTGGGACGGGACATGGCATGGTTTTTCGAAGTCATTCGCGCGACTGATAAGATTGGCCTATTAGCTTTTCTACCGGAGAAGTAAACGTGAGCGACTGGCTTTGTGGCGGCACCTTACGGCGCAGAGATCAATTAAAACAAACACGAAGCGTGGCCTCTGCGATCTTCCGCGCGCCGGCGGGCGATCGCCGCAGGTGGAGCTTGTAGCCAAAGACATTTTATTTCCCCCTGTCTTGCATACATCTTTTACCCCGCTCTCCATCAACCACATTGAAACATCTGCCCGGCGCCCCGGGCGCATCTTTTCTGCTGTTTGTGAAGCTGCACTAACCCCTGGCGGTAGGCCCTATTCCCATTCCTTCCCTTTCCTCGCTTGAGGGAGGCCGCTCTTCGTGCCGCTGGCTCGCACGACCAGGTGTATGGTACGAACTACTTTACTTGTAACCAGGGGCGTACTAGGCAGAAATTTTTTTCGGAGGGGGGGGGGGGGCTCCATGATCTGAAGTGGGGCCAGGACAGGCAGATGTGGTCGAGTGTCATTTTGTGCTGCGTATGCCATGGCAAAAAAAAATTTTCGGGAGGAACACGGGCCCGGTGTCCCCCCTCCCCCCTCCCGGCTACGCCACTGCTTGTAACCTAACCGCTTACATATGCGTGTTTCAAGATATTGCAGTAAAGGTGCTGGTGGACTAGAGTTGTCTTAGAGATGTCGGCCAGGGGGCTACCTGACGTCTACGGGACCAACCACATATAAATACATTACTGTAAGTAAAGGACAGTCCATCCATCAATCCCCGACCACTCAGTGAATAACCTGAGGTGTAATGGCATGTCTTGGCAAGAGGGTGACCTTATATCGCCCGTAGCTCCCTTGATAGAAGGTGCTTCGCTTAGAATATGGTACGAATTACGTTAGTTGTAACCTGACCGCTTACATTTAAGTGTTTCAATATACTGCGGACAAGGTGCAGGAGAGGTTAGCAGAAGGCGGACAGATCGCAGTGCGACGGTGATTTAATCAACAACTCCGACTAATTCTCCCTCCGAATCAGGGCCGTAGCGAGAATTATTTTTTGGAGGGGGGGGGGGGTGTTTAAACACCCTGTATGTATGTTCTTGCGTTTGCTTGCATGTGCACGTGTATATATACACAAGCGAAATGAAAGAACTTCTGAGGCTTTGAACCCCATTAACGCCCCCCCCCCTCCCCCCTTGATGTCGCCAGTGCTTCCAATGCTGTTTGCTGAGCTCCTGGTTAAGTTCAAGCGGTAGAGCGACGGACCCAGAAATACACTCGTCCGGGATACGTGAACCAAGACAGCTAAGAAGTGTTCTTTCGAAGAAATCCGTTCGGTTTTCCGTTTTAGCTTGATGCTGTAAAAATGGTGGATCACCTTATTATATTTTTCTATAGCAGCCTCTGTAAGAAGGAGAACACTCCTTAAGAAAGGAAAGAATACCTATCGTAATTGCTTATTCAGGACGCCTTTATATATGAATATAATGATTATTGTTGGGGTTTTACGTCCCAAAATCACTACATGATTATGAGGGACGCCTACAGGAGGGCTCCGAAAATTTAGACTAATTAGGGTTCTTTAATGTGCACCTAAATCTAAGTGCACGGGCCTCTAACCTTTTGCTTCCATCAAAATGCGGGTGACCTTCGGGTCAGCATTCGAGCACCGTAACCATCCGACCACCCGCGGCGGGTTCTATTATATTTTGTTAAATACTTCAACTCCCTCCATAAAGCATGTTCATCGTTATATGCTGAATCGGTGCTAAACTCTTTCGCGAATGTTCAGAATAGTTACAAGGTCTCCGAGTCAGCATTTAAGGTCTTCTGAATTCAACGCGCGGAAAAAAAAGATTTCAAGCATGTTGAGAGGTAAGGACGAGAAACAGACTTGTAATAAATATGGCACCCGTGATACGGTACTTACGCATGCAGTTTCGTTCGCACTCTGCCATGCTTCCAAATCTGTTGAATTTGTGAGCAAAGCTCTTCCGAAAAAAAGTTTTCGTTCGTTTGCATTTGCTCTCGTTGACATCGTAGAAATAGCTCGTGTATGGCCTGTACCATCCGCTGTGCTCTTCCGTATGCTTCAGGCATCTGGATTTGTCTGTTTTGAAAGATAAATAAAATTAAATATTCAGTGATCTCCTCGTTAGCCGTTCAGTTGGCTATCATTTGCATGTTGTCGTAAAAGTATGTCGGAAAAACAAAAATCTCATTGGATTTGATCCGTATCGGCAGATCCTTATATAAGTATTCATCGAATATGAAAACACATTAACCGACAAACACAAAGAGTGACCTCGACCTGAATTTCAGTACCAAACTAGCCTTTTTTTTCCGACACACACCGTACGACATCGTTTCGTCTAGATTACTGAAGAGATGCAGGAAAGAGAAGCCACAGAAGAATCGAGTCATCATTAAGCAGATAAAGGTAACACGTGAGCAGCACCACTGAATGTTTAAGCACAGTACCAATGGAGGCTATAGGTTGTAGACGCGACACAAATATACTGAAGCCGCACTGACACCAGAGATACGAGGGCGATTAATTGCGGATTTCTTTGCGGATTGTCTCTGTAATATTTATTAGCTGATGAAAAATGGGCAACTTGAAAGACGTAAGCAGTACACGCCTTGCACGCAGTGAGACTCTGTTCGGTTATGTTTTTGCACGTTGTGTACAATAGCAATGACATTGTTTCACACACAGAAAAAAATATTAAGGAGCCATTTCCCTAGCCGTAAAATGGGGGCAGGCGAAGCTTGGCGTGTTAGTGCCTGACGTACTTTTCTTTTTCTATCTATCTATCTATCTATCTATCTATCTATCTATCTATCTATCTATCTATCTATCTATCTATCTATCTATCTATCTATCTATCTATCTATCTATCTATCTATCTATCTATCTATCTATCTATCTATCTATCTATCTATCTATCTTTCTTTCTTTCTTTCTCATTGCGTGCCGGGAATTTGACCTTCATCCACGTGCTTGTCAGCGCAACACTTCAGTTGCTACAGGCAACAACGACGGTCATGCGATCATATCAAGGCAACAATGGAATGTGGCAACGTGAAATGGCAAGTGACCCCAATAAACGATGACACTGTCGTATCATAGACGGCGCATACGAATATGCATGTGACCGGCACACCTTCGAAGGCCGCATTTCTTTGCGCTCGCCGGCGCCGGGTTTTTTTAGGTACGACGACACCGAAATATGTGTGAGTTATCACAGCTTTGTACAAAAATAATTTCACGCAAAGAACTGCTTGCGGATCTAGATGTTGTACGAAATATATATAAACTTCATAGGTCCGAGTATGGACCCAAGGTGGGTCGGCTCTTCACTCCAGGAAGACCTGCGCCCTATAGTCTCACTTGTTCATGCACAGCTATAGCTAGTCCTCTGGACTCGAAGTGGACTGCGAGGTCTCCCGCTGATCCTCGGTTGCTGTGCGTATCGGGGGCACATCGTTCACGCCTACACGCTCCCAAAGCATGTGGCGTCACTCCAAGAAGACGACAAACGAATTCGCCCAATAACACGGTAACTTGAGCGAATTGGTATCGGTTCATCGTGATTTTAAGCACAACACAGAAACACGACTACGTGTAACGAAAGAGCAATACGCACGCAACAGCTCGAGTTTTGCCAGTGTTGCACTTTCCTTAGTCGTGGTCGTGTTGTTGTGCGCTGCTTAAATACATGATCAATTCCCACATTCATGGCGCAGAATCGCGCGCGTAGGACACCCATAAAATTGTACGAACACAAGTTTTTTCAGCAGTGGAGCTGTTTAATGCGCACAAAACTCGGAGGGTATGCGCCACAGATCGGGTATGTGCCAAGCAGCTCGTATACCATAGCATGTCATGCGTAGTATAGTATCGCAAAGGGGCGTGAAAGGAAAGTGAGGGTGAGGAGGACTAACGTTAGGGTGAGGAGCACGGAAAGAATGGAGCTGAGAGGGTAAACCATAGCACAGCCATGTACTGTATATCATAGCAAGGGGTGGGAAAGAGAAGTCAGGTTTAGGAGGAGGGCAAGAAGCAGAGAGGGCATTATAGAAAGAGATGCAGAAAGGAAGAAACATGAAAGAAAGACAAAGAAGATGTAGCAAAAGATGCAGAAAGATCGAAACATGAAAGCAAGAAGCAAGTATAAGAAGATGAAGATGAAGAAGCAACTCTATCTGCGATCGCCAGGTGGCGGCCCTTGCTTGCCACTTCCACTGTTTACTCAGACTGCACAGGCGTGGAAGTGGCTTTAATTTCTTTTTAATGGAAAAGAGCCGATTACTTGCGCACGTAAGCCAGCAGTCTTTCGCCACCTTGAAGTTGTTTTGGTTGCCTCCGCAGCCAGTGTAGTTGAACCGTTCACAGTCTTGATATACGGGGTTGTAGCCGTAGCGAACCTCCTCGTCGAAGCAGTCGCCTTCGTCTATCGGAACGGCGCAGCGGTTTTCGATAAACTCTGGAGAATGGAAAACAGGAATTTTGTAATGTGGAAAACGTCGGGTGTATATAGGCAGAGTTTACAGAAAAATGCAAATTGCTCTCGTGCAGTGTTTTGCCCTGTCTCCATCTGTTTTGCACTGAAGGCTGCAATACCAACAAGACCAGTGTCACACGACAAGACATACAAACCACGCAATAAAACTATAATCAGGGTGAGGTAACAATAATTCAATTCTAATAATAGTTTTTTTAACTAGTTTTGTTTGTGTGAGTCCTACCGCGTTAACTCGCATAATACCAACACTGGTTTTTATTATGTGAGCGTACGTCACTGAGAAGCACTTCAATTTTTAACGCGGCTCCGCAGCAGTACGTACATACTGCTGCCATTGGCAGTGCTCTGCCTTTGATTTAAATTACGTTGCACAACATTTGCACATCACCGTTATAGTGGTCACGCTTTGTCATAGATCTTGATTTTTTTATTATTTCGGGCTCTCCCAGTGAAGCTTAACTATGAATCTGTGTACATACATTTGGAATCGATAACAGAAAAGGGGATGAAAAATTACCCGGACAAGAAAAATAAGAGACACGACATGGAGTGAATCCTGTCCTATTTCTTTTGACACTGATCCCCATAACGAAGACATACAAATAAGATTAAGTTCGAGCCCTTTTCATGCAAGAATAAAAAACAGTTCCTTATTGCCAGAACTGTGGGTGCGTCCACTTCGTGGAAAGAGAACTTAGAGAATGGACGAAGAAAGTCAAGACAGGACAATCTGCTTCTTCCTGTCTTTATTCGTCCGTGCCCTTAATGCGCTACAAGTTTTGCCATGTACTCCCCCCCCCCCCCCCTACAAGCCCATTCTTACATTCTTTCAATTTAATAGCTGCTGAGGACGACCTACCTGCGCAATCTTGAAGGCACTCCAACTTCGTGCGGTATGTGTTGCTGTTCGGGTCGCAACCCCCATACATGTAAGGCTTACATGTCCTATTATCAGGATCAAACCAAAATCGTCGCTCCACTTCGCGCAACTTCCAACAGATGCTGTCATTCTTTTGGCCACCGCACGTTCCATAGTGTGGATCTGTTGCGGTAACATAAAAATATTGTAAGCACATACCGTTTCGGAATCTAAGGTATGACAATCGTCCAGTGATCGCCATATAGCCGACAATGCCACAATTAAGAGATAATCTTGTTTCTTAATTATGAGTGCAAATCAGCGCAGCCGACAGGAGGGGACAGAAGAGAGGACACAGAGTTCTGTGTCCTCTCTTCTGTCCCCTCCTGTAGGCTGCGCTGATTTGCACTCGTAATCATGTACCAACACGCCCAATCCTACAGTCTTCTTGTTTCTTAGTGGACAAGGGAAGGCATGCTAATACAGGCGTGACCAAGACAAACCATTTCGGCCGCTGCCTGCTAGATAACGGCTCTGCGCAGAGCATGTGTTTTCCTTTTTTCTTTTCTTGCACATGATCGCATTCGTGTCCTTACTTTCGTGTGTGAATTCCCTAAAAAAAATCAGTTGGAGGCCAGCGCCAGTCTGTGTCACCCCTCTTTGTCCGCTCGTGTCTTTTTTCCCGCTTCAAATTTCCTATGCAAGTAATTACCAACTTCACCAAACATTCACGTTAAAAGGGATCCTAACAATCACGACATGCGCGATCCAGAAGCTGTATCATTGCACACAATTAATTGTACGCAGTGGAAAGCAGATTCTACAGTTGTGCATTTCAGACTGAATAACAGTGACAACGTGCGAGGTGATGGAGTCTCAGCATAATATGCAGAATATTGAGGACAACCCTACTTTTATGCACCGCACAAACAGCCGCAAAGAAGCGTTGACGAGCAGGCCGGAAGAATACTTAATAATACATCATTCGGGGATGTTTTGATACAATCAATAAGAAAGGCGTCTTATACCTCGCAAACAACACGGTTCTTAGTCAAAACAAAGTTCTTTCCGCCAATTTTGCGCAGCCACTGCTTCTTGCACAAGCTATCGCGCTTACCTTGAGGTATCATGAAAAGCGAATAACCATTTGCACGCTGGTTGCTGCAGCTATAGGCGCAACAGCACGGCATCCCGCCAGCGCAAGCGCAGAAAACAAAGCATGCGCGACATTCGCTACGCGGAGCCGAGGCGAAAAAATGAAGCGAACGAAAAAGAAAAACACAACCAAAACGCAAGATCCGCGCGTTTCCAAAGGCAACCGCAAATGAGACCAATCGTTGTGCAGAAAAAGCGGCGAGGTCGCAAAAGGGGTGAGGAGGAGGCGAGGAGGTTGCGCTGAGGCGGCGAGTGCAAGGAGTAGCGGTACTTTACCAAGGTCAAGGGGCTTTAGGTAGGGCTCCGTGTTTTCGGAGTTTATCATTGTCGAAATTCGGAGGGTGTTTTTCGGAGTTTATTATTATTTTTTAGGAAATTCGGCGTTTACAGGAGTTTATTTCTCGTAAATCTCCAATTCCCCGAAATTTGGTGTTTAATATTGCATTATAAGTTGTTGCAATGTCTCCTTATTAATTTTATTTCCAATTAAAATGCGTTGCATTGTTGCTGATAATCCTGTTTTTCCGTCCTTTCATTTTTTCTCACTTCCCGTTTATTCACCCTGTTAATAAGGCTGTTAATGTACGCTGCTGTAAACTCGCCAAAGTGTACTTTGGGGGTGCAGGAGCCAGTCAAGCTGCTTCTCAGCTTTTTTCTCCCAGCCTCCCTCATATCCTTGATGAAAAATACAGGACCTAATAATAATAATAATAATAATAATAATATTATTATTATTATTATTATTATTATTATTATTATTATTATTATTATTATTATTATTATTATTATTATTATTATTATTATTATTATTATTATTATTATTATTCTCAATACTTCGACATCTTAGATGAAATGATATCTGAACACGAAAATATGTGAACACACTAAGTTTATTTTAGATGTCTGGAAGGTTTGAACGCGCAAAAACATATACATACAATCACAAACACTTGAAAACGAAACATCTACGTTCGTTCGTATTAAAGCTTGTTGTAATAGGTATAAGCACTTTTGGTGCAGTGGCGCCGTGGCTGTTGCGAAAAATGATTTTTTTTTTCCTTTGTCGAGTATTCTACGACTGTAACTATATTTCAACAGAAATGAAACACGAGGGTCAAAAAACAAGCACGGAGGCGTCGCTGGCATGTGTGTCGTCTTTGCGCTGTCCTTGGAAATGAGCAAATGATAGATGTTACAGCGTGTGGTAGCGAATACACGTCATCATTCACAAATGAATTCTCTGTGCGTGTGCGTGCGTGTGTGCGGGTTGGTCGGTGAGTTCTTACCTCTGCACTTTTTGTTGCACTCTTCTTTCGTTTGAAAACTGTTTTCGGCGAGGTCTGGTAGCTCTGCGTCGCCACGTAAGTCTGCGGCGTACGCCTCGCATCGAGCAGCGGTGCTGTTGTAGAAATACATCAGATGAGTTCTGGTAGAATTTCCGTCACTCTGGGGCTTCTTTATGCACTCGTTAGGAGGGAGCCGTCTCGTCACTTCCTCGGAATACTCTTCCCCAGAATACGCTTTCTCGGAATAGTCATCCCACGAAGAAGCACAACGCGTCCCTAAACGATAAAAGCCGTGTGAGTTTACATTACTTGCAAACACGTGGTGCATAATATGAATGTGAGCCAGGCAATCGGAACATTTTAAAGTTTCAGTGGCCATAAGCAGTATATGCGACAGAAATGCGTTATAAACACATTTAATTACCATTGATTACCTTCAGTTACTTCAGTTACCCTTACAGCCGACTTTAGCCAAGCGTTAGCCAACATTAGCCAGCAGTGTCGGCAATATGGTAGCTACTATTGTGGCCAACAGCAATAGTTCTATGCGAGCAAATGCGGTGAGCCACCTTCACACCCACTCTAATATTTATTTCTGTTTTGCCCCTTCCATAATGCTAGTACATTAAATGTTATTTGAATCTAAGCACGGTTCAGAACACTGGTAATAATAATTGCTGAGGTTTTACGTGCTAAAACCACGATATATTATGAGTGACGCCGTAGCGGAGGGCTCCGGAAACTTCGACCACCTTGGGTTCTCTAACATGCATCTCTATGTGCACGGGCCTCTGGTAGTTCGCCTCCATCAAAATGTGACCGCAGCGGATGGGATCGAACCCGCGACCTCTGGGTCAGCAGCCGAGCACCGTAACCGCGCTGTACCCCCGCGGCAAACTACGTAACACATGTTCTATTTTGTCTTGTGTTCGTCTGTATTTCATTTTGCGAGAAGGTTGCACATATTAACACGAAAGTGTTTTATTCCGGGGTCCACCAAGACTTTCATGGTGTATTTCCGTCAGGCACCGGGCGGCCGTCGTAAGGCGCCAGCTACGCCTCTCCCGAAAAGCGCCCCAAGCACTGGCATGTGAAGCAGACGACGCGGAGCAGGCTCTACTTTCGGCACGTATTCGAAGAGAAGCGCGGCGTTTCTTTTTGAACAATTCGAAGCTGTATACTGCTGCGTTTGTTGCCGAGAGGCAAAGAGAAGCGGCAGCAACAGTGTTCTTTTGAACAATGAACGAAGCGTTCGACTCTCGGACATGTGTTCAGACAACGGGGCCCGTCGTCGGGCTTCAGGCAGACTCCCGCGCAGTCATTTGCAGTCGTGGACGCGTTTATTGGCCGCCAAGTGATCTAGAAAGAATGACACGGTGTCCCTCTCATGTCCACACCGATGAGCGCTGTCGGAACATCAAACGAGTCAGCTTCTTTGCGTGGTGCTGTGCTTGTAGGCGTTTGTTTTCGTTCGGAGACGGACCAGAGGGGGCACGATGCCTCCTCCCTTTCGGGACTGCAAATGAGGCAGGCCCGAATGGCGACACGATGTAAAATAAGCATCTTTGCATTTTAACTGCCGAACTCGATGTTCCTCATTATTGTCTGGAGGGCCCCTGGCGTGAAGGCGAGTCCTGACAGCGCAAGTGCACCCATGGCGCTGCCAGTTTTTTTGCGCTGCAGTTTCAAAGACTTGACCAGCTGGCGTACGCGTTTTCGTGCGTCTGCTCTAGAGAAGGGTCTCCGCTTGCACGAAGCAGGTCACGTGCACGACATCACGGAATATAAAGGTGACAACGAGTGCAAATAGCGTTGCAAGTGCGCCGCGCAGACGAAGCTTAACGCGATAAGCTACGATGTGGAGCTAGATGTAAGTAGTAGCACCATTTCTATTTTTTAAATGCGAAGCATTTCTTAGCGAACCCTAGGCCCTTTGAGCGTTTCTATCTAGGTATCTGTTTATCTAGCCGCCTACTTCTGGGTGCTCTCGTGATCGCCTCCTTAACTTGGTGTAGACCAAAAGTGGCATGGGAGGGTAAGCGGATTTGACGAATATGACTGTCTGCTCATGACATGAATAAAGTGAAAATCCTATCGCGTACGTCGTCAAACCCTTTCCTCCAGACACGTGTAGCACATACCCGTTTACCAAGGGCATCGGTGCACGGGTATGCGCCACAGGTGATTGACAGTTTATATCTACCCAGGAACGGCGAGAACAGACATTGGTAATTAAAATGCGAGAGCGTTAAGAAGGACAAATTAGGACAAATTAGGAAGGAAAAGATTAGGACAAATTACGGGAAACAATTATTATCCTATCAAGCGACACAGATTTTGAATAAACAGAAAGATACAATAAACTGGGCAGATAGCCATGGATAATAAGCTCAAAAGAAGGTTTAAGGCATTTCTTGTAACGACAGCTTGTGTTTTCTAAGATGTTGTTACGTTAATTTTGCTGCACTCCTAATATTCCTGCTTTCTATTGTATTTTTTTCTTTGTATGCCCAGTGTACTCATGCATTGCTGCTCTCTATGTATCTGTTACACGATACATAGATCTGCTTAGCTCACCTAGCACATGAATCCTGTGTGAATGAGAGAGTGACCCGTGCGAACGATTTGTTTATGTAAAATGCATGTATAATGTGTGTTCTCTGTTCATTATGTGCAAATTCTTTGTGTCTCACTTTGTTACCAGATGTAATAGATATAATTTCTCTTTTTTTTCGACTGTATATTGAGCGAAATCCGAGTTCTGATACAAAGTGCACTTTTTGTATATGTATTGTCAACGCTGTATGAACTGAACGGGGTCAGGGGCCTCGTCAGGCTGTTTCGGCCTTTAGTCTCTGTCTCCGCAGGAAATGACCTGAAATAAATTACTTTTATTTGATTTGATTTGAAAACTGACAACGTCAGCGTTGACCCGACGAATGCAGAGAATAAAAATTAGGATCCCAGCAGGAATCGAACCCAATGGTTCTACGTGGCAGTCAGGTATTCTACCACAGAGCCACGCCAGGTCTAGAACCTGCTTTGGAAAAACACCCTATGCAGGCGTAATGTCGGTGCAACGTCAGTTGTGGTTGTGGTGCTGGCTATCTAATTTTATAACAAAGCAATAAACACTACATATGTACTCCTATGATACAGGCGTCATGTCAGGTTAACGTCTGTGGTTCCAGTGTTTGCTCTGCTTTTATAGCAGTGTAATAAACGTTACATTTGTATTTCTACATGATTCAGCAAACTATATTCAAGCGTTTCTCGACCCCGGAGGAATACGCAAACGAAAGTTACGTATGATGTTCACATAATCGCACCGTAAAGTGCACTTCACTGCGAAAATACTGACGTTTGTGCTGTAACGTGGGCGCTGACGTTACGTCAGACCATAAGTTACCCTTTGAACGCCAGTGTAGTCGACGTGCCTGGTAAGACCAAGATGCGTACACAACTACTGCACTTACAAAAACATTTCGATTTACCTCGTAACGCTTGGCTCAACACCAAAAAAAAAAAAAATACAGCATACAACTACTCGCTGACTGCTTCGCATGAAACCGATTCCCACAAGGCGTGGGATCTGCCGAATATTCAATAACTTGTTATTCTGTCTACACGTTAACATTGTCTCCCAACATTTGAAAAGGATACCCTACGTCTCCTATTCGATTTTCGGCTTTCTTTACGCAATGCTTGGCCGATCGCACATGTTGTTCCTGCGGTGTACATCTTGCAAACTCCTGTTCCCGTTTTGCTTTCCTTTTCTTTTCGATGCGTCGCCGATTCTAATATTTCAACAGCTATCTTCAGTCTATGTATTTCACGTAGCTTGACGTAACGAGGGCCGTCGTTGGCGGCCGGTGCGCGAACAAGGCCGTCGGCGACGGCGATAGCAGACGGGAACCGATGGAACTGGATCTACTCCCCAGCTTTATCCATGTTTGCGTAGCTGTTTGTGCAGCCTAAAGCGCAGCCTGTCTGCTCGGGCTTGGTTCCCGGGGCCTTTCGGCAGCGCGGGACACAAGCGACGAGAGCACAATGAAGCGCAGCCAACACCCAGCACCGCGTCCCCGCAGCAAGCGCCTGCTCTTTTCTGCCACTCACATGCCGTTAGTTCCGCGCCTCCACTGAAAGAGGCGCCACCAGTCCAAACTCGCCCCGCGCGATCATATGGCAAAGGAAAAAACTAGAAGAAAAAAGTTCCTGAAGCGGGAGTCGAGCCCACGACCTCTCAGTCAGCGATGATAGGTGACGGACGCTCTAACCACTGCGCCACGGTCTTTTTTTTTCTTTATTGCCTTGATTCAAACAAAGTACATGAAAAAGTACATTCATTGCTTCGCCGCAAGGGCGAAGCAATGAATGCGATAGCAAGAAAATTACACCATTTCCCGCTAAAGGGGAGCATGAGGCGATGCGAAGCCGGAGCACTTGCACGATCGCGTTCCGTTGGCGTTCTTTGGGCATGCTACCGACCTGGCGTCGTGGAAACCGAAGAGGAACGCTACGCGCGTCTTGTCTTCCCTCTAGCCTGGCCGTTAATTCTCACAGGGCGAGCGGGGAACGCAGTCGGCAGGCATGCGAGAGGGGGGCAGCGTAGGAGAGGAGAGAGAGGGGGAGGGGACGGGCATGCGCTGGTGCCACGGTGTAAGATATATACTCTTTAGGTGAGGACACTCGCGAGACGCGATCGACCAGATAAAGTAACAACGCCGAGAGCCCGTCGGACCGCTGACGGCAGCGGATACCTACCGGCGGGAAGATGCAACTTCAACACAAAAACGCGTTCCCGTAGCAACTGGCGCTTCGCGGGAAATCTGAATTTCCTAGTCGGCGAACGCAGCTACGGCACGCCAGCAACTCAAGTTAGAAACGCATACCGCGTTTTTCACGAGCGAAAAACAAGACATGCAGCGGATGCCGGCGTTGCCGCCGACTGCGTCGAGTGCTATAGCAACGGTGCAGAAAGCATTTTCTCTCTTTAAGTTGCGTCTTCCCGCCGCTAGATACCCGCTGCGGTCACCGGACCTAATCCGGACCAACAGACGCGCGCCGTTGTTACTTTATCTGGTCGAACGCGCTCTGCATGCAAGCCGAGGAGTGTCCACACCTAAAGAGTATATATCTTACACCGTGGCTGGTGCTCATCGCGGCGTTGCGCAGGAGAGAATTTCGGTATGTCTAGCCCGCGTTTCAGAGGAAGAGTGGACAGGGGGAGGGGAGAGGGAAATGGGAGAGGAAAAGGGAATAGGTGAAATGGAAGAGGGGGAAAGGGGAGAGGGGATGCGGAGATATACATACTTATACATATACGGTGCATGACGGGCGACGGCGACGGCAAAATTCAGCCGAGACTGTCCATATAATTGCTATCGCAATAAAAAGGCGCCACGGTCACACATGCAGGAATCATCACGAATGCGCCTTTTATCTCTCTCACTTTCCTCCACGATTTCCTCTCACAGTATTCTTGGTTCGCGGGGTGGTGTCGCCGTCTAGAAGCGGTAGAGTGAAGTAATGCATTGCCTTCGCGATTACCTCCGGCAACGCGCCGTTGCACAGTTGCAACGGCCGTCCCATCCAGCGCGTTTCCAAAAAAAAGTGTAATTTTGTCAACGCCTTACACCGTGAGGTGGCGGCTTTAGCCCAAGCCTCGTTCACAGCATCCATCCATATAAAAAATAGCTCTGCGACGCTTGCCTGGCTGTCAGACTGCGTTTTCTGCTCGAGCCGTGAGAAATCACGGCCAGACTAGTGGGGAGACACGACGCGCGTCACGTTTCCCGTCGCGCCTCTAGCCCGGCCGTGGTGTGGTCTTTGTACTAACTCTAACATCCCGCGGGATGGCGACCTTAACCCAAGCGCAATAAGGGGTATTGGGGGGGGGGGGGGGGACACGGGGGGGATTGCAGATCACGTGACCGTGACGTCACGGATTAGTGAGTGGTCGCGACCCCCTCCCCCGCGCCTCCTCGGAGGACACGAGGACCTTTGCCACGATAGGACAAACGATCCCCCGGCGGTGAGGGATATAGCGGAATTTCGGGCTCTTGTTTGGCCACATTGTTGCATTTGCTCCTGCAGAGAGCGGCAGTGGGTTTTCCAGTCTGCAGCTGGTCGTCTGCAGCTCATCGTCAGCAGCTGGTAGAACGGGCGGTAAAAGCCACCAGAGTAGTCTGGTAACACTGGTCTCCCCCTCCGTTCGCCTCGTTTGTGTGAGTGGGGGACATTTGTGGGGAATTCTCCTCGCGAGCTGACGTCACTAGGATCCGCCTTTATCCCCCGAGGATTTGTCCCCCATGTGAATACCGCTGTAAAGAAGCTCAGCGCCCAATAACCGACGCTCTTCTAGCTGTCACACCGCTTTCTCTGATTATGCTATCCCTGTGCGAATGGAACTGCCCTTGGAATCAAAGCAGGGGGCGGAAACTCCCATACATCCCATGGGACGCGCTCTCGCATGCTGATACGCTTCGGCAGCGCCGCTTCCACCACTGGCGGCTGCCGGGTATCCAACTAGAAATAATTCACAAACAAAACATTTCGTTCATGACGTCACTGGTGAGGTCAGCAAATAGAGGGAAAGTGCGCGCAACCGAAAGGAGGAGGGTTGCCGCGGAAGCTCTCCTTTCCCACTTCCCATGCAAGCGGAATGTATTCGTGCTCTATTGCAGGTCCGCTGACTGCTCGGGCGACGGGGCCATTCGTTAAATTTTGTTAACCATTTTTGTTGTATTTTGTTCATGTGTTGTGAAGTGGACAAAGTAAAGCTGACCGATTTCTCAATAAGGCAAAATTCGATCAACACAAGTAAAACTTCAATCTTTCTTTTTTTAATCCCACATTTCGTACTAAAGAACATAGCCATACACGTAATGGGAAGTGTAAATCTGCAAAAGCAGCTTTAATTCACATCTGAAATATACACATAATGACCAAACATTGAACCAAGTGTATCCGAGCCAATGCGAAGATTGTTAACAATTACGAGCAGGCAACGTCATACTTGACTCAATCACGTCTGTTGTGACAACGCACATATTTTTCTTACAGAACTTGAGTACCAAACAAGACAGAAGTTCAGGGGAAGATGGAGGCGTGAAGCGATGAGAAGTTGAAAAGGGAATGCCGCTGGAGGCAACGTTTTGGCAAGTTGATTTGTCTTCGTCAGGGCAGCAGCACTGCCTTGACGATGACAAGTCCACTTATCAAAACGTTGGCTCCAGTGACATTCCCTGTTAAACGATTTGTCAAAGCATCAGTGAGTCCATTACATGTATTTCCGTGACAGTAAGAGAAATAAAGGCCCACAAAGTTTGAAACTGGCTACATGCATTTCCATGAACAGGAAGGAGCCTATGATTGCTTCACATCATTTGAACTACATGCCAAAGGTAAAAGATGAAGACTCTGCGTAGCCGAACCAACACGCATTCAAGCCTTTCCTTAAACGTATTTTGCCGGTAGCAGGTAGGCTGTCGTCATAACGAATCAGTATATCGACACTGCGTTTATGTCAGTCCAGTCAGGCTTGCATAGGACTAGGTTTACTCATGTACTTATGCAAAATGAATAACGTGCTCAAATATTGAACCCAAACACTTGTGCTCGCCCGTTGTCACTAGGAAACCTGAGAAACCTTCGCGGAACTGGAAATCTCTGGGTTAACACACCACACAGCCGTGCAAAACATGTGATGCCCCGATTTAGCCATCTTCGTCCAATGCAGGCTTGATTTGCTCGACGTGGATCACTGCGGCTTCCGTTCGCTGCACGCCCCGTCAAATGGCTTATCTTTCCCGTATTCATACTTGGCACGCCAACCGAGCGAAATCACCGAGCGCTATCCAACTTGTGATATAGCTGAGCGAGTGGCAAGGGTGAGCGGAGGCAAGCGCTACGAACACAAGTCAATCAGTTCCCGCGCTTCGCCCGATTTGAAATTCACAAAATAAAGGGGGAAAGACAAATAAACAAAAGAAGGGTTCTTTACAGTTCAGTCAAATTTCTTTATTTGTAAAACCTCGTGAAAGACGATAAATGCAAACATCCACATCAACCTCACTTCGTTCAACCAGATCATGGATGCCCGGCAAACGCTACGAGCGCGCATGTTCCTTGAAACCGAAACTGGCACTCAGTTTCTGGGGCCTGAACAAAGTTCGAAGTTGCTGCTTGAAGGACACCCCCTCCCACCCCCTCGTGTCTTTTCATGCTAGGTCAAGACGGGCGGGGCGTTTCGTCTCTGCTTCGACAGCAGGCCTCCCTAGCCGGGTGATGTTATCGCATGCGCCCTCCGAGCGACGGAGATGGGCTGGCTCTTTGACCTCTGCTTCAGCCGCGTTCGTCGCCCCCGCTTGCGAGGACATACGATGCGCGGGAGGATGTTATCAATTTGGACTTTATACGAGACATGAAGGCGACGGCAAAAACCCGTCGGGAGTGTCCATATAATTGCTATCGCAATAAAAGTCCAAAATACCAACAGCTAGACTCAAGCACTTCACATTATCGTACATTGCCTAAGTATATGTACGGATATACAGCGCATATTTTTGCTGACTGTTTTGTCACACAGACCTCCTCAGCAGCAGCTTCCACGGTACGTCATATAGGCATGACGCAAAGCTTCAAGTTAACGCATAGTACAGCGTCTACCTCCACTGAGCTGACCGGCGTCCGGCAAGCTGCCCGCTGCATAGCACAAAGCAGAATCTCGCGGAATAGACATTATTTTGCAACTCTAAGCCGGCACTTCCACTATTAAGAAGTTATATGAAGCAAGGAACCGCGTACCGTCCTCTGGAGTTTGCCGACTGAGACGCCTCATTCCCGACATTGCAATGAATTCCCAGTCACTGTGGAATAGCTGGGAACGAACAAGCTGACGCGGTGAGGTAATATCGGTGAGGTAACGGTGAGGTAATATCAATGAACTTTTCCCGGTATGACATCAATGCCTTGCTCTCTAGCTCTAAGGAAAACCTCTGTGACACGATTATGGGATGACCCTGAACATCGGCAAGAGCGCCGTTCAAGACTGGATTCTGGTCTGCATTTTCGGCTTCAACTCCAGCTGCGAAGAGATCAAGAAACACTGCTGCACAGATTATGGCTGGGTGTTTCGTACACCCGCCGATGCCTTGATAAGATTGGACGGGAACAAAACCCTCTGACTGTTACGTGTGTCACACGTCAGAGGCTATATCATCATCGTTATCATCAGCCTGACTGTGAACACTGCAGAGCAAAGGCCTCTCCCACGCTTCGCCAATCAACTCAGTCCTGTGCTTGATGTGGCCGCGTTATCCTCGCAAACTTCCTAATCTCATCTGCCCACCTAACTTTCCGCCTCCCTCTTGCGCGCTTGCCTTCTCTTGGAATCCAGTGTGACCAGCGGTCACACTGGACGCCATATCCGCCATATCACGCCATATCCATTACGCCATATCCACGAAGTTTATGATGATAGAGGAGCTGGCTCGGAGATAACAGGGTAAACCGTGAATGCTCCGTACAATTCCTCTACTGTCATATAAAGACGTCACACGCTTTTATAGTAGCGATTGTGGTCAGGTTGTTGTCGAACCACAGGCGGTCGCAGACCTTGCAGCTGTGGCCGAACGTGTGGTCGAGGAAATCTCGCTTGAAGTGCGCGTCGGCGCCAGCAAGTTCAGGTAGCGACCGCTTTCGGCGCTTGGCCGCTGCATCCCGCGCTCGTACCTCTTCGAGGTTCTCTTGCCGCCGCTTCCGCGCTGCTTCGGCTTCGCGGGCTTGTATCTCGGGGTCCGCGCGACGCTGACGTCTCTCTGCGGCCTCGCGAGCTCTCACCGCAGGGTCTTGGCGGCGAGCCCGCGCTGCTGCTGCCTCGCGAGCCCTCCGCTCCGCCGCCTTGTCTTGTTCGTTCATGTTATTAGTATCGAAGCGCACTGCCGGAGTGGAGCGAGCGCCGCATTCTACAATTGGCTATGCTATATGTGGTTTTGCATGCGTTATTATCATCATCAAGGCTCTCAAAGAACAAGAGGAAGAAGACTTCTCTTTCGCGCGACCGTGCCCATGCTACAGTTGGCTATGCTCTATGTGGTTCTGACTTCGTTAATGTCATTATCAAGGCGCTCGAAGAACAAAAGGAAGAAGACTTCTCTTTCGCGCGAGCTGCGCCTGTAGCGGTCGCCTCTGGAACTAAGGTTACGCTTACGGCGCGGGACTTAGCCCCAGCTTAAGAATTGGGCGAGCCAACTCCTAAAAAAAGGTAGGAACCGATAGTAACGTGTTCACTTTGCCCATTGTTAATAGGGATCAAATTCAAGATAATCTTGCGTGGAGTGTCTTGAACAAGATTACACAGGCGTAACCCCAAGTTCACTACGCCGCAGTACTTCGTAAGCGACTGCCGAGGTATTTACAGGCCCTACATTGGAGATGCACGTCTGGCACCGGCGAGCACCTGTGTTTCAGGATGAATTATAAAAAAATGTGAACATAGAGTACGATACCCTACTATCGGATGATGTATGCTTCGGGACGTACCACAAGACTTTTAATCAACCGTACTTAAAAATACAGTGTCATGTCTATGTGTTACAAAACTGCCGCAAAAAAACGCATTATGTACAGCGGCCGAGACAAGGTACTAAGACCACTAACACAGTCTCAGTGCGTTTGAATGGATTCCTGTGCTAGTACATGGACAGTAAAAAGCTAATAATAAATTAATAATCATTTCTGGGATTTTACGTGCCAAAACCACGATATGATTATGAGGCACGCCATAGTGAACGACTCCGGTTTAATACTGATCACCTGGGGTTCTTTCACTTCCGCATGTCATGTTAGTTTGTTGGAATTTATACTGTGTACTAAAACGCGCATAGCACTTGCTTATAGTTCATCGACTTTTGCTCCGCCGCTTTCACAACAGTGGAATGATGCTTAGAAATCGCGGTTTCGTAATTTTAAAAAGAAAATTTGTATTTTTTTCTTAATCCGTGGGCATTTTCTTCACTAGTTTCCGATTAAAAATGATGTGTCGAGACGATTCCAGATATAAATTAATACAATAGGTATTAACTACACTTTTATATTAAGTAGTTAAAAGCCAGGTAGGAAAAGGCCAGTAACGGTCCATGAAAGTTAGTAACGGCTGCAGTTACTACCTACTTGCTTGCAGTTACTAACATATAGTAAACAGGTAGGGAAAAGTTAGCAACGGTTTCAGGTAGTAACTGTTTCATAACGTAGGTAGTAAACATGTAGCAAAAGGTTAGTAACGGTCCAAGAAAGTTAGTAACCGCTGCAGTTACTACCTATTTGCTTGCAGTTACTACCATTTTACTAACTTTTTTTTAAGAGTGCTGGGCCAGCATATCTGTGAAACATTGCAGAAGAATCACTGACCAGCTACCACGCTCTTCTGCGTTCGATGCGGAAGCCTCCTCAAGTTTATGCTTGACCAACCTTAATTCGAAAGGAGGAATGTGGTATACCTGCTTGCTTGACTGACAGGATTAAAGGAGTACTGACAGGAATTTTCAACATTTTCGTATTGTTGCACAGGTGTTGAGAACCCTAAACACAGCATCGTGGTGCCTGAGAATGCGTTGAATATATTTTTAGCACCATTGCCTGAAAAAAAAAAAGAACACTTTCGGTTTCGATATGGAGGGGGCGGTTTCGCACTGATGTGTAAACACAGTCTGACGTCACGGAGAGACAACTCGCGACGTACTAGCAGCAGATCTGTCATCTGCTGTCACTCCCACATGATGCACGCTCCGACAGCGATTTCTGCAATTTAGGCTGCATGCAGGGCACAGAGTTCGCAAACCCAGTGAACTACGTTGAAACGTTGACTCGCCGTGATAATGTCCATTGCGGTGGGGCTGGCATGCAGATTTTATGCGTGTTTCCTGGCTCCGGGTGTGGAAAGCGTTAACACTGCATGCCAAGGTAAGAAAAAATGTCCCTTTCGCGATGCTGCAGTATTATATAAATGCTTTTTAAGTGGTCTTTAGACCACAGCAGGGGCGTAGGCAGAAACTTGTTTCGGCGGGCGGGGTTGGGGGGGGGGGGGGGGCGTTCATGATCTAAAGTGGGACTTGGCAGGCAAGTGTGGTCAAGTGTCATTTTATGCCCTGTATCCAATTGCAGAAAAACAGTTTTCGGGAGGGGGGGGGGGCACGTGGCTGGTATGCCACCCCCTGGCTACGCCACTGCGCCACCTTATGGAGAGCGGAACCGCAGACTTCAGCTGAAACATCCATACTGTACTGCGCTACGAAGCTCACTGTTTCATCTGCACTTCTTGATGCAGTTCGTGTACTTCGGCATATAGATGCATAGATACACGACGCATGGACACAAATATCATCCGCATATGTTGATATTTCGACCGACGTGGGTAGAAAATACATACAAAAAACGGTTCCGTGTAATTAACGAAAGTGCAATAAACGAAATAAGGAGAGAGGCATTTTACGAGAATTCAAGGGGACGCGCTTTACTCTTCGAGGCGAGATCGGGTAGCCTTAGAACGCGTAGTTATAAAGTAAAGAAGAAGAACAATGCACATGCTGCGGGGAAGATAAGGAAACGGCGGAGCATGTTCTGATTGAATGTGGAGATATCCACCCAGGTGTACGTTTGGACACGAGCCTACATGAAGCCTTGGGTTTTTGGGACAACAATGGAAAGCTGAACACACCCGCGATTGAAATAAGTAAGAGACGGTCAGAGTATCGGTCAAAAATAAATAGTGAGAAAAAGGACAAAAATAAATAGTGGAAAAAATAAGGACATTTTGCCGTAAAGAACAGAGAACTGGGTTGTGAACTTACGTCTTTTTTTTTTCTGTAGTAAGATAGATTAAATCGAAGTAGAGGCATTAGGCGAACACTTAAAAAAAGGGAAAACGTTTTTTCTTTATTTGTCGAGCCTGGTGGCACACTTCTCACCGCCCCAGTATAAAGGGGGCGCTCATAGAATCCATCGCATACCCGTAGAAAAATACTATCGCATAGCACAATAAAAAAAATTACACCCTTTCCCACTAAAGGGAACCATGTGGGGATGCGAAGCAGCGCATGGGTCGACTTAATGTTCCGTTCATCACGGGCACCTTGCCCGATCTTAAGACGTCCTTGCAAGTGGAGCAAACCATGAATTCACTGTAGTTGCTGTTGCTGTTACTCGTCCCGAACAAGAGTTGGAGCACACAACGCGGGTTCATCGCGCGTCTGCAGAATCTCGTTCCCCGACGCCATCACGTGATTGCTGAGAGAGTGTAAGGGGGAGAGGCCACAGCGTGTTACCCAGCCCCTTACACAGGCCCGAACGCGCTAGCGCGTGCCAGCCCACATGGTTTTGTCTGCGTTACGCCAAGCTAGGACAGCATATGGCAACCCGGGCCCCTAAAGTGCTCTGCACGTATCATCATCAAGGCGGTCGAAGAAGAAGAGGAAGAAGACTTCTCATTGGCGCGAGCGCGCGCTCAGATGGCTATGCTAGGTGGGACGGTCGCCAATGTAACTACGGACACAGCCCAGCGCAAAAGCTGCTTCGCATCTAAAAAACTATAGCACAGCGCTATCTAAAAAATCACCCCATCTCCGCTAAAGGGGACCATGAGGCGATGCGAAGCAGCGTTTCGGCATGTCGAGCCCGCGTTTCAGAGGGGAGAGGGGGAGGGGAAGTGGAGAGAGAGAAAGTGGGAGAGGGGAAGTGGGAGAGGGGAGTGTGGAGAGGGCTCACGCATGCGCAGTAAGGGTAGTCACGCCGCACACCACCACCACCACCGGTTTGAACTCCGCCATAAGATGCTTCTCATCTAAAACAGGCATTCATTCTTGTACAAGGAGATCGAAACGACACTGACGCATTCATTCCCCTTCTGTGTGTGATACGCCCCAGATACTTCACGTGCTAACGTTTCCCTGCTTCTTCCTATCGCACGTGTTTCTCCGAACAGTGGTGCGCAGCCGCATGAAGCACAGTTGAACGGCAAATGTGATCCCACACCATTCTTGATCGATCAATGATATATGCTCCCTAAGGCGACCAGTAACGCAGCGGCCGGTTTGGCCTATGTACAGGCTGTTTCATACTTAGGGGAAATCTCGGAGTGCCTGGCATCGCGATGCGACTAGCGCTGCAATCGCGCGCCGGCAGCAGCTCGCGCGTGCGCAGACACTTCAAGGGTGTAGAGTTGTACATGTGCGCACGCGCGAGCTGCTGACGGCGCGTGGTTGCAGCGCTGGCCGCATCACGATGCCAGGCGCTCCGAGATTTCCCCTAAGTGTGAAACAGCCTGTACAACTAGCCACAGCTCAACGGAATTTCATAAACAACGCCCACCACGCAACGCAGAACTGGCCAGGCGTGCTTCTTTTCGAATAAAAGCTTGTTTTTTTGCGAAGAAATGCGTGCAAAAAGCTTCGAGAGTGCTTGGGTGCCGCGAAAACCACTGGGACATCATGCCGGTTCGCAACGTTTTTCTAATTGTTTGCAATCTTGTGCATCTAAGGCAGAACCAGCGGTTTCTTTTTCTGCACGGCCTCGGGTTACCTGCTGCATCCATTAAACTTCCGGAGCAAAGATTCGGACACACTAGACCGCCGAAGGGAAGCTGGCTGTAACCAGCCTTGAAATCTGTACCTTAAGAATGTCGTCCATGGTGGGCTCGCACGACTTCAACAATGCTTACCGGAGACGCACTGTCGCAACGGCTCTTTTCACATTTTTCGAGTGTGCAGATTCATAAGGCAGGAGGTCCTTACGGGCACGGAGGCTGTATGTACATCCAGAACGAATGTGTAGGCGTATCACATACAGAAAAGGGGGATGGATGCATCCGTTTACCTTGAATCTCTTTGAACAAGCGTGAATGCCTATTTTTAGATAGCGCTGTGCGATAGCTTTGGTTTTTTTTTTTGTTGTTTTTTTTGCTATCCGATAGTCTTTTTCTATGGGCTATACGATAGTTTGTTTGTGCTGCGCCCTCTCTTTGTGCCCATATCTGGAAATATATATATATATTTGGGCGATGTGCGGAAAATACGCTAGTTGAAAGTCTGGCGTCCTATCCTGTCTTCTCTCGTTTTTGCATCCTTGTCTCAGTTGCGCCACAAATATTTCGTTAAACTCTCGTAACTCCGCTCGTTCTTGACGGATTCGAGAAATTTTTGCGGCAATCGATTCGTGAAGCAATAAACTCCTACACTGAGGCCATTCGATAATTACTTCGAATAAGTGGTTCAGGACCGCTTTAAAAACAGCTTAACACTACCGGAAGTAGGAAGCAGAACGTTTATACTCGTATATTGCCTCAAGTATCTTACGATAAAAAATGTCGCGATATGATTAGATAAGAGTCGCTAAGTGTACAAAATTCACTAATTCGTGACTCTACAGCCTAATGTGTCAGCGTCACAAAGGTTTAGACAGAACGAGGGTCAATCACGGGCGTATACAGCTTACACGTTACCCGTCTTACAATGTTTACGAAATATTGCTCAGAAGTGTTCGATCCAAATATTTTCCGTAAAACTTACCTGTAAGCAGAATCAATGATGGCAGATAAACAAGTAAATACATAGAAGCTGTTTTCTTTTTCACCGGCTGAAACACCGCGAGTGAAGAAACTGTGCGCTTTCTCGGTTGTCCAGTTCGCGTCTGACGCCCTTCATTCAGGCAGCAACGAAACGTTTTATAAAAGAAAAACAACTGCAGAACTGCATGTATCAGATTGTTTTTATTATTTTTTTTTGACATCCGATGCGTTGCTTCCATCAAAAGGTGTCGGAGGTTGAATGTCTCGAAACATTTCGTTACGTCTTTTTTTTAGAGTGAGTTCAACACCAAATGCAACATTGACAATACCAGTATGTTCCATATGGATGCGGAAACGCGACTGTAAAAGTTCGTGCCGTTTCCTATAAAAAAAAGCATGTCATCACCACCCCCAACTCCCTCTCGTGATCTTGAAATTTCCTTTCGTGTTTTTGAACTTCTCTGTAGTTGACATTAAGATATACATACGCTTTTTTCCTCTGTAGTTGACGATTCTGCGCATTGTTTTCCTGTATCATTGTAGTAGGTGCTCAGACAATTGATTGGACGTTCGACTCTATGCAAAACGCGAAAGTCCTGGGTGGTTGACCTCGTCCACCAACAATGAACAAACCGACTCAGTCTCCAATTACGTCTTTCTTTAGATCAACTGACTTGAGAACAGGCTTACAGACACCTTGCATCAGGTACCACTCTGCACTTGGACTCTTCATCCCTCCCTCTCTTCTATGTATCTCTCTCTCTCTCTCTCTGCTTTCGCCTTGTAGTTTCTCTCACTCCCTCATTCGTCTCACTGCAAAGAACAGAGGAGTCCGTCTGGTTAAACTTTATCTATCTATCTATCTATCTATCTATCTATCTATCTATCTATCTATCTATCTATCTATCTATCTATCTATCTATCTATCTATCTATCTATCTATCTATCTATCTATTTATCTATCTATCTATCTATCTATCTATCTATCTATCTATCTATCTATCTGTCTGTCTGTCTGTCTGTCTGTCTCTGTCTGTCTGTCTGTCTGTCTGTCTGTCTGTCTGTCTGTCTGTCTGTCTGTCTGTCTGTCTGTCTGTCTGTCTGTCTTTAGGAGCTGATGGAGCTGACGTTTAGGAGATTTAGGAGCTGACATTTAGGAGCTGATGGATATTCGGCGTGGCACAACTGATTATAGCGAACGCACCTACTTAAGCATGTGTGACCGGGCTAGTTGGTATTCCATATTGACGTGAACAGCGCGTGAGATACACTAGGACGAAGAAACAGCGCTAGTCCTCGTCGTTTCTTCGTCCTAGTGTATCTCACGCGCTGTTCACGTCAATATGAAGCACCTACTTAAAGCAGGGTATTTTGATCCGGTTCCTCGTATATATGAATATATGGCCAATTATATCTATATAAGCTCTGGAAACAGATCTCTACGCGTATAAATTAACGTCGCGGTGATGTTTAGGAGTAAATTTGCGGCGGATATTGAGGGAAGTGGAATGCGCCGCAGCGGTATAGTGTCGTTTTTTAAAGTATACAGGTTATATTTCAGATACGAGACAAGCTTTCATGGACGGAATCTGGCCCTCGCCCATGAAGTCGATGTACGTCGGCTTCGCCTTTTTTTCTTTTTTTTTTTTCAGGCGAAAGCCTCATTATGTCTCACGAGTTGAAAAACCGGAGTAGTCGGCGTGAACACGAATGTGTCGAAAAAGCTATACGTCAGAGCATGACGTCCCGGTGACGTCATGCTCTGACATCACATGGACGTCGCAAAACGCTGAAATTTATAGCGTCGTGAGAGACGTCGCTTAGTGACAGCACCCGATGGCGCAAGATTACATGGCGTCGTCGCCTGGTCAGAGGTGGGCCGATCCCTGAGGTAGTAAAACACCGGGTAAAATGCAGAAAGCAACACGAGGAGGAACAATTCAATCGAATGAGTGCGTCATGAGTAATTTAATTAGTGCTTCGCGAAAGCACACGCGAAAGCCTGTTTTTTCGTTAGCATTTCCTGAACGTACTGTGAGCTTTTTGTTTTTTGTTATGCTTTGTAGCTCTAGAAAAGTTCGCCTGAAGATCATGTCATACGTCATCGGGCCTTAACGGTCTGTGCGCCTTGAACCGAAACCAAAGAGCATTTCGAGGCATTTTGACACGTAGTTTGACTGCATAATCTCACATTTCAAAACATGAGTGTTGCAGTCTTTTTTGTGCCATGATGTGTGCATATGTACTTGAGGCGCAGAGCATACATGACGGTTCGTTTTAAATAAACGGTAGTTGGAAGTTCGGCGCCAGTCCTGTCGTATGTTTATTTGGTCCCCGTCGTTTGCGCTGTTTACGTACCCTGCAGCACTAAAAGTTTATTTCGCATCGCGACGATTTAACTGTGTATGCCATCGGGCAAACTTTCGAATAAAAAAAAAAACAGTGCGCAATGAACACGGCTGATGCGGCAGCAACGACATTATAAAGGTCTTAATATGTATACTGAGGGGCTAGTTGGTGAGCCATGATATTTGATGAAGCGGCGCACAAAGGACACGATTACGCACGCATAAAGTGACGCAGACACCAACACGTTAACGGAACACAACCGTCACTTCTCGACTAAAGATTCTGGACATTTGGCTTTTCATTGTATAGGGCTTGTGGCTGTGCGCCACTCTGACAGGAACGGAGGTCGAGCACAAGGAACGAAGAAGCAAACAAGAGAAATACTTGAGGCCATGAAAATCGATAAATGAACCAGAAAAATATGTCAGTTGCCCATCATTTTCTAAAAAAGCGCGCGGATACCTTGGTTTATGAGCGCATATTGCTTGCAATTTTTATCATAAACACGTCATATCTGTACAAATTGTTTTTGTGCTCTTGATCATCTTCACTGCTGTCAGTGCGCATGTGCGTGTTATTCTATATAATACGGGTCTTTCGAAAATAAAGCATCCGTTGCAGTCCAGCGCTTGTCTTTGAGTCATTTTATGTGTGCGTGACCGTGTCCATTGAGCGCTGCTTCATCAAATATTATAAAGAACATTTTTCGTTAATGAAGTATTTTTGTTTAGTGATACTTCACTTTCTCCATATTTCTATGAAACTTGGCGTTATCTATTGCGGAGCATTGTGCGGGAAATGCACTGAGATTTCAGAACCAGTTCCAACTGGACCAATATTTTCAGTGCCACGGTGCAAGAAAAATAATTTCGTGTTCAGTACTAAAGTTGGGAGCAAGACATCTCTTCAGTAAAGTGTACGGCATAAAAACTTATATAAAACTATATTAAGACAAAATATTGCTACAGTCCAGTCCCGCACATCCAGGAACGCGCTATCACGAATATCAAAGAATGCTCCAGACAGGCGATGAAGACGACGATCGCAGTAGGGCTCGTCCTTTCATCTGCAAAATGAAAGTCTAGGACGTAAAAATTCATAAATGTTTTAAGGGTGCCTTGAAGCACACAAAATACGAGCATTCACGTCTAAAACCCTGAGGTATGGGCATTATGCTATAAGAAAATATTGCACAAATTATTTAACAATGCGCATGCGTACGATTCTAGATCGCGTAAAAGGAAACCGTGGCGTTTACACTATTTTGGGAATAAGATATTACAATTTACAGCGCATGAGACGTTCAGTCCTCATTTGAAATTCGTAAAATATAACGCCAAGAAACTGTGTTTGCCAAGTGTAGTTCCGGACTCGAGTCGCAACACACAAGAACTTCGCCTTTACCCAGTGTCGTCCCTTTATTGTGTGGATGTCTTGTTCCTATACAGAATGAATCGGCCTGTTCCTGTGGCAAACGAGTATTTCAGCGGAAAACCGTATACACAGTGCGATGAAACAGACACCTACTGTTAATGCCTGCCACTATCACAATTACACAACATTCGGTTCGTGAGGCAATCGCTACGAGAATAGTTTTAGTGTCACACACACACACGCACGCACGCAAGTACACACACACACACACACACAATTTCACCACATTCATGAATATGCATTACTACACGTTTTAGATCAGAGAGAGTGAGAAAACCAAGGAGGGGGAAAGGCAGGAAAGGCCAACCAGAGGAGCGTCCGGTTTGCTACCCTACGCTAGGGATAGGGGAGCAGGGAATGGAAAGAGGAAGAGAGTGGCAACCACATGCGCACAGAACGTATACGTTCAGCTATAGCGCACGACTAGCTTTTCTGTGTCATCGATGTAGGGTGCGCTGGATGCCGGATCGAGGGCAAGTATATAGCTCAGTAGATGCGCGGTAGCTTCTTCAGACCCGCACGTGTAAAGAGTTTATGATGACGTGAAATTGTAACGGTGGTGCTATCGAAGCCATGCCTTCTTTTGCCGAACTGCACAGCTATATCGTCCTGCATTTTCAAAGGAGCGGTGCTGAGCAACCATCTATTTCGGCTTCTTCGGTAGGAAGTCTTCCGGATTCGGTACGGCCCGACCACAGACTGCATGCGCATCAGCATCTGGAGAAGAAGAAAAGCGTAAGCAAGGTACAGTCAGGTAGATTACGTAAACACCACGATAGCCAGCATTCACTAGGCACCTTTTTTTTCAGCGATTGAGCTGTTATGGCTTCAGCGCCAAGATCAAAGCTACTGCAGTCGCCGCTCGTGGGCACATAGTCTTATGCAAAACCAAGTCAAGCATGCGTTTCGCTTGTGATAACTAGGTTCACAGTAGCTAAACATTAGTAAATTTTAATTGTCTTTGGGGACCGAATAGTGAAGCCACATAAGCGATTGCCCATAGTGCCCGGACGCTGTGGTGATCGTCTTCTTACGGCACCCTTTTCACTCGTGTGTCACCCTCCCATGTATCGCAATCAATGTACGGTTTGCCAATGCGCACAAATCTACACGTTCCTCGTGCAGCCCGGAACTAAATTGAAGACACAAAGCAGCAAGAGACCTTTGTTTTTAAAAAATGAAATGTGACACTATAGCGGCAGATACTTACCAGTGCAACTCTTCGTGCAATCTTCGCAGGATGGGTAGCTGTTGGCACCGAGCGAACAGTTAACTGTCAGCAAGCGAGTACAGATGCCTGAGGCAAAATTGAAGTACCACCTGTTTCTGGGCCTGTTGTGGCACGGACCTTGCTTGGGCACTACGCTGCAGGCTAGTTTTTGCCTCTCTCGGGCTGCAAACACAATGGCAATCGTACGTAACGTTGTTCAAAAATGTTAAATGAGACATATGTGTCTATCCTATCACCGGATTTTTCAAGCGAAGCTTATTAACAGGCGTGTGAGCACGGGGGAAGGGGGGGGGCGCCCCCCCCCCCTAATCACCAAAGGGTGGGCGCTGTTACAAAGCAGATGCGAGGGTCGTGGGCCAGCTGTCCCCAAACGAGTCTTCCTGCTTCTCGGACCCCCCACCCCCCTTAATTTCGGAGAACGGATTTGTCACCTATACCTGCCGCTCATTCCCTCAACTGGGCGCTTCGGCTGAAAGGTGGCAGCTACGCGTGGGCCTCTCCATTATGCGAGAAATGCCGGCTATATGTTGCAAGGGTGACTGCAATCAAGTCCTTCAGCCGGGTCTCCTCCGTGGAACGCGTTTGCAACGAGTGTGTTTTGGTGGAAGCTGGTGCCTTTGTTCGTCAAAGGGTTTTCAGTTCCCCGAAGTGACATTGCCCCCCCCTTTCTTTCGAACTGGTCGGACGTGGAGAGTAAGAGTGCAGTGGTCCCTGGCATTACACTATCCTGGGGGCGGTGACCTATGTGTCGAAGAGACGGACCCTCCAAAGGCATGCACGTTTGTGATTGGACGTTTGCTAGTTATGGAGCTTCAAAGGCATGCACGTTTGTGATTGGACATTTGCACTTAAGGAGTTTCCCTATCTTGGAAATGAAGCGTATTTAAGGAGCAGCAGAGCGTCTGCTCGGGACGTATCGATCGGACTAGATGCCGTTCTGATGATCCTGTCCTCTATGATGTAAATAAACGTCTATTAAGTTTTGCTCAACGCCGGTCTCTGCCTCGGCTTCCTGCTGTTCTGGACGTCCCTGGGCCTGCGGTACGACTCCCGCCGCTCAGCTCCACGCTACCCCCTGGGTCTGCGTCGGCCACCGACGCCACTCGTAACAGCGCGAAGACTGCCCCCGTACCTGACCCATCATTGTTTAAAGAGCAGGGTTATGGCCACGCAGGTTTTTGACGATAATGGCAGCCGAAAGCCCCTGAAATTGATCCAAGAACTATTTGCTTCCAATTTTTACTTCCCGGAAAGCCAGGGACCGAAGGCAGGCCATTGGGAGAAGCGTGTCATCGCTTCGTTTTAATTTTTTTCATCCATTGTGAAGCACGGACAGCGACGATGAAGACAAGCCGCTAACTCACGAGTAGCGAGTTGCACTTCACGTACCCTCATGCGTTAATGTTTTTTTCACGCTCGTAAGTCACATCGATTGTATTTAATGCACAACAGTGTTGAGTGCGATCAAATTTAAAGACAATGCTTCTTATGCAATGCATGTAGCGCAATTACTTATTGAGGATATTATGGAGCGCCACAGGCCGTGATCACGCTCGAACTCCATCAGCAGAAGCGAAAGGGTTAATGTGACGAAAGGTGCAGTCACGGCCATAATCCACGCCACTGTGCAAACCTCACGGCCACGAGAGAAGTAAACTGTGCACGGCTAGATTCTGAGCATCACATGTGACACAAGCATTACTGAGTGGGATGTTGAATACTTGCGTTCCGCTGAAGATTTAGTAACTCCGCATTCCTGACTGCACAAGCATAATGACGACGGCGTAACAAGTTTCTAAACCATCGTCACGTTAAACATGCGGTCCCGTGCAGCAACGATTGCGCTACTCGCTAGTGCTCTATTACTGCAGCACATCCGTCCGGCAGGCTCGGTACGTACGTACCTCGCAGTTCTGTTCACTTCATACAACATATCTAGTTTTTCCAGTCCAGTCCAGTCCATGTAGTTTTCTGTCGCACGCACAGAGTTTCGTAAAGCATCGTTGATGCACGGTAGCGGAGCCGAGATATAACATTTCACACCGCGGCAAATAATTAGGTGGCGAGAATTTAGTCCTTTCCATGGTTTGGGCAAGTATTTTGGTCTCATAGCCATTTCAGTGCAGCTCATGACTTCAAACGGTGAAAGCGGCACGGGCCGTGCGTGCGCACGTCCTATCTGTCTATATGCTGCTTTCTAGTTCACTGTACTTATGCTAGCAGACGGATTGACCCTCCTCCGGGCGCCATCTTGAATCGCACAGCGCGCCGCCTATAGTTCGTGGGCATTGCGAATAGTGTGCAGACGACAGGCAAAAAGTTATCGCGGTGACTTCGCAAGAATAGTGTTGAAGGTAAACATTAGACAGAAGTCTGTCTGGTTGGGTAAGTAAACTGAGATAACTGATATTTATTCTCCAACCAAAGTTACGAAAACACGTAAAAAAACCCGACGTTTCGGAACCAGCTCGGTTCCTTCCTCAGGGGGGACTGCGGCGGCTTGGCAGCGGCCTCTTTAAGGCACTCTCGCGGCGGTTAACGATCCCACGCATTACCGCGGAGCGTAGCCCATGCGCATACACCGGGGGGAGAGTTCCGAGGGAACGGTTGATATTTTGAGTGGACCTCTGTTTGTGCCACGACTCCAGTAGCAACCTCCTCCTCCACTTGGTTTCCCTTTCGAGGATGGCGGTTCCGTTGAAGTCTATTCTGTGGTCGAACGTCTCCGCGTGCTCGGCGACGGCGCTGCGTTCTTTGTTGAGTTTACGGACGTCGTTGACGTGTTGCCTAATTCGTTCGGGGAAGTTTTTGGTCTCGCCGATGTATGACGAGGGGCAGTCGGCGCACGGTATTTTGTAAACGACGCCGGGCGCCCTGTCCTTTGTTGGTCGGTCTTTCGGGCGGGGAAGGAAGCGGCCCAGCGTGCATGAAGGCACGTGCGCGATGTGCACGCCTTCTTTTCTAAAAATCCGGGCCAACGCCTCGCTGGCTCCCTGGACGTATGGGACCGACACGCGTTTTGGAGAGCTGTTCGTCAATGCTGGCTGGGAGTCGCGTAACCTCTTCTCTGCGCGGCGGGCGACGGATCGAATGAAATTTCTGGGATAACCGTTTTTTCTGAGGCCCGCAATTACGCGGGCCTCTTCTTTCCGGCGTTCCGTGTCAGTGGAACATATCTTTTTGGCTCTCTGAAGTAATGTGGACACAACGGAGGCCTTGTGGGTGGAGGGATAGGACGAATCGTATTGAAGGTATCGGCCGGTGTGCGTCGGCTTCCTGTAAACGGAGAACTCCAAGTCACTGCCCCTTCTTGCCACCTGGACGTCGAGAAAGGGGAGGGTGCGGTCGCGTTCACACTCGACCGTGAACTGTATGGCTGGGTGAACGGAATTTAGGTGCAGTCTGAAGTTTTCAATTTCAGATGTCTTCACGACACAAAAGCAATCGTCCACGTAGCGAAGAAAGAGCTTGGGTCGCGGCGAGAAGGAGCCAAGTGCTTCCCTTTCTATATGTTCCATGGTCAGGTTTGCCATTGTGACAACTTTGGTTGGAGAATAAATATCAGTTATCTCAAGAATAGTGTTCCGTTCGATAGTAAGGGTATATATAATGACAAAAAAAATCAGGTACCCTTGGCCTATCGGGAAAATGGTGCAAGCGCGAAGTTTGGCTAGCCACCCTAGTTTGCCATGTGCGTTGCCTGACGTACTAACTTTCCTTCTTTCTTTCGCACTGCGCAATGCTCCCTTCTATCTGTTTCCTTCCTCCATGCCGGGAATTAGACCTTCATCCACGTGCTTAGCAGTGCCGCACTTCAGTTGTTAGGGGCAACTACGACCATGCTTTCATATTTAGGCAACAATAAAATGTGGCAACGTTCATTAAATGACGTCACCTCGATTAGACATCAGATTGCCATATCAGGTACGGCTGATCGCCGGCAAGCGCGCGATCGAGAGAGCATCAATTAATGGAAAACGGCGCATACGAAATTACAAATACGCATAAGCCTGGCACACCGTCGAAGACCGCATTTCTGTACGCTCGCCGACGCCTGGATTTTCCCGTACGACGCTGCCACCGAAATCTGTGAGTTATAAAAACTTCGCTTGAAAAATGAGCCAAAGAAAAAAGACAATAAATGCGTTAATTGGCTTGTACTTACGTAGGCACGCTTTCTGACATATCTTTTCCGACGCAAAGTGGTTAGTGTTCCCACCGCATCTTCCGGAGAGATACATTTTACAGGTTTGCAAGGCGAAGTCAAAGAACCAAAATCGCGCATTTCCCCGGCAGGGGACGCGAAGGTTCGAGGAAATTCTGCTGCATTTGACCCCTCTTTTGCCTCTGGCGGCTGAAACAAACAAAAGAAAAGTAGGAGACAGCTTTTTTTTTTTTTAAGGTGCGTGGCTTAGAGTACCCAAATAATACGCACACCTTGCGCTACAGTAACGAATTATGTCTTGTAAATGTGTTGGAGCAAATGGAATGAAAACTGTGCCAAACGAGAACAAGATTCATCAGCAATATAGAGGTAAATGCGAGATCAGTGCAATATCATTAAGGTTAATTACCTTTTATCACCTCTACAGCCAACACATGCCGACAGTGTAGGAATCATTCCAGTGATCACGGTAGGCTATAGTCGGTTACAAGTAGTTCACTATAGTTAGAATCTAAGACCAAATAATAGCTCCGCCCACAGCCGTCGCTGTCCCTCTCACAGAGAATTTGCGTAAATGCGCCATCCAATAGCGCTTACTCTTTTGTCGTGACGTCAAGAACTTCTCGAGTAATTCAGGTAGTTGACTTTCCCGTACAGACACACGTTTGTGTCGTTGGTTGTAGGTCGAAAATTTGAACGTCCTGGAAAATTTCGTCCGCTATTCTGACATCGCTGCTCAACTACACGCAATGTTTTATGTGGTAACGACGAAACTTTAACTCTTCAAGGGACACTAAAGATAAACACGATTTTTCTCGTAGAAACGAGAACAATCATTGCGCGGGAAAACGCGCGAAAAGAAAACGCGGGTGGCGACGCCACCTTGAAGTTCCCGCACCAGTCACCGTCACGTCACAGATTTTGACGGCGTCTATTAGGACATACGTAATTCTTAATCGGTAAAAATGAAGTAAATTATCTTTCGAGGGAGCCACAGACTTCACCTATCAAGTTTCAGGAAATTTCGTAGAGCCAATATGGCCAAAGTACGAAAAAAGAATGTTAAAATCCGTGACGTCACCATTGAAGATTTCAGCGGGAAATTTAAAAGTGAAACTTTTGACATCGGTTCTCTCATTCATTAATAAACCTATGGTGGTGAAACGAACGACGCTGGGGTTGTCGGAGTATAATTTATCAGTCTAAACTAATTTATTGCTTCACTTTAGTGTCCCTTTAATATGCGTAGCATTTACACTACCTGAGAAAGTGTACTTGTGGTTCGAGCGGAAACCAGCTAGCACGACTTTCACAGGCGAAGGGCAAGCACGCCGCAATTCTGTTGGCGGAGCTGCCAATTTTTCATTTTTCTTAGTTTGTAACCGAGAAAACTGTCACTGATATATACTCTTTGCAAATAGGCTCCATAGATACCAATCCTCTTTACCATATTGCGAGCTCACTATTTTCTATAGAGGGGAAGTCAAGCTCCCAGGCATTTTGTGTCACGTCACTTGCTTGCACATACACGGTGTTGCTTGTACAAGACCAAAAAGCATGCGAGCAAAATTGTACAGACAGAATTTAGAACGTCAAACAAAACCTTGTCCACTAAACAAAAACAAACTTCGTTTTACAGCCGCAGATAATGCAATTTTGTGCACGTTAACATCTTCGATGACTACAATGAAATTGCAACGTACCGTAAACGCAGAGCACACAGGCAAGCACAACGAGACAACACGCTCGAAGTCTCATACTAAAAATATATGCTTCGAGTGGCTAAAAGTGCAGTTTCAGTATTGTAATTCTTGACAATGCGTGTTCGTATTGTCAAGTCTATTACGCGTGTATTCTTTTGTATTGTGAAACAGGTTTGGGAACGACGTTGCACAGCTGTAATGCATTGTCGTTTTGTGCTTCAACGCTAACTGTAACAGAAGCTATAGGTGACAAAGGTTACCCGTATGTTCGTTTAGTGAAACCCTAACGCGTGCGTTTGCTGCTTTCCTCAACCACGTTCGTCTTGAACGAACTGAAATTTGTACAATGGGCTTTGTGTTTCAAGCTCTTCTGTAATAGCACAAGCCAATTTTATTTCTAGAAGGGTATCCATGCAGTTAGTGTGTCTGCCACAATGCAGAATTTTCAGGCAAAAGCCTTACATGCCTCATCAAAGGCGAAAATTGATCGTCGGCGGCGTCAACACGAGCCTGATGCAAAAAAGTTATCGCGTGATGACATCACCATAAGACGTCACAGATCGCCAACACTTGTGACGTCATCATAACGTCACGTGATGACGTCATCACGACATCGTCGTATGGCCAAAGGTGAGCAGATCACGGAGACGGTGCAAAACCAGGTGAGGTGCAGAAAGCTTAAATTGCCTCCGATCCTGGAGGCTGTACAAAACCACGTTAGGTGCAGACAGCTTTCGGAGGTGGGGAGGATTAATTCATCGACTCAGAAAAAAAAAATTGCTTTCGTCTTCGAGTCACCTTAGGCGAGTGCATAAGGGACGCTGACGTGTTCACCGAAACTAAGGGTTTGTGCGATATAGCAGAAACAAAATATCCCACAGTAAACGAAAAATCACGCCATATCCACGAAGTGAATGATGATTGAGGAGCTGGCTCGGAGATAATCGGGTAAACCGTGAATGCTCCGTACAATTCCTCTACTGTCATATAAAGACGTCACACGTTGTTATAGTAGCGATTGTGGTCAGGTTGTTGTCGAACCACAAGCGGTCGCATACCTTGCAGCTGTGTCCGAACGTGTGGTCGAGCAAATCGCGCTTGAAGCGCGCGTCGGCTTCACCAACTTCAGGTAGCGACCGCTTTCGGCGCTTGGCCGCTGTATCCCGCTCCCGTACCTCTTCGAGGTTCTCTTGCCGCCGCTTCGGCGCTGCTTTGGCTTCGCGGGCTTGTGTCTCGGGGTCCGCACGACGCTGACGTCTCTCTGCGGCCTCGCGAGCTCTCACCGCAGGATCTTGGCGGCGAGCCCGCGATGCTGCTGCCTTGCGAGCCCTCCGCTCCGCTGCCTTGTCTTCGTTCATGTTATTAGTACCGAAGCGCACTGCCGGAGTGGAGCGAGCACCGCATGCTACAGTTGGCTATGCTATATGTGGTTTTGCCTGCGTTAATATCATCATCAAGGCCCTCAAAGAACAAGAGGAAGAAGACTTCTCTTTCGCGCGAGCTGCGCCTGTAGCGGTCGCCTCTCGAACTAAGGTTACGCTTACGGCGCGGGACTTTGCCCCAGCTTAAAGGGCCCCTGACAGCCGATTTCTTGTTTGTGACATTTATGTTGTAATAAGTATGTCTATGTCTTGTAATCACGGAATGACACCGTAAATCCTCCAACGTGATGTCTAAATAATCCTAGCAGCGTTAATTGTGGTCATTTTTAGTGTAGGTTCAAAACGCGCGCCGAAAGAGGATAAGAAACTAGCGCCGCGCCGCGGCGGTCGCGCCTCGGGGCACGCGTGATGATGTGCGCTCAGTATTGGGTGACGTCAGCCACGCGCTTGTTGAACTGCCAGTTGGAGAACACACACACGGAGAGCTCACGCTGCCTGCCGACACGTACCGAAGAAGGAGAAGGTGGGAGAGCAAACACGCTTCGCAATATACCACAGTGCATGCACCGCGCATATTTCTGTCTGTGACGTCGACAACACTTGCTTTACCTCTGCAACGTCACAAGGGCCCTACGTCTACGTCATACTAGTGGTTATGTTGATAGGAGTTCAAAATTCAGATGAGCACTCAGGCTTACTTTAAAACCAAATTAAAATATCTTAAAGGCAACGCTCGTCACTCATAATCGGTCAGAAGTGCCCCCGCATGCAGGACTATCAAACAACACAAGCATCTCGAGTTTCCAAATTCGGTGTCAGGGGTCCTTTAAGAACCTGGCGAGCCAGCTCCTAAAACAAAACACGCAAGAAAGGCTGCCGCTCTGTTACGTTGGACCGGAACTACCTGTGACGAGGAAGCGACAAAATTTGAACCAAGGCACATCGAAGCAGAATCTGCGCCCCTTTGTAGAGGGCGATCAGACAGAAAATCGGGTGTCCCTAGAGGTACCTTAGCGGTTAAGCTGTAGCGCTGGCGAGCTCTAGAACGCGGGTTCGATTCCCGGCAACAGCGACCGCATCTCGATGGGAGCGAAATGGAAGAGCACCTGCGTACTTTAATTTAGGTGCATGATAAGGAACTCCATGTGGTCGAAATTATAATCCAGTTTCCACTACGGCGTGACTCGTAATCATAACATGGTTTTGGCGCGTAATAGCCCATAAGCGAAATGATGCTTACGCGGTACATGAAGAGTAATTACACATAAAAGCATAGTGACAATAAAATATCGGAAAAAAGTTCTTTGAAACTAACCGTACAAAGCAAGAGAAATGTCATACAAGCAAATCGCAGACATTCTACAGTTCCCATTGGAAGCATCAGTGATCATACACACATTTTAATGCTTTGTCTAGCTTAATCGCACTACGCTAATATATTTTGTCCACATATGTGAACACTGGGATACAAAGGGATAATGACCGATCATTAAGTGTGCAAGTCAGGAAATTAGACACCATACAAGAAAAATAAAACGAAGAAAATGAAGCTCAGATCTAGAGCTGCGCTCAATACACTCAAACCTCATTATAACAGTCACATCTGCCACGAAAATAACTTCGTTATATCCAAAAATTCGTTATAAATGCTTATGTTTAACACTGTATCTATGACAAGACTATTCATTTACTTCGTTATAGCCGATAATTCGTTATATCCGAGTTCGTTATATCAAGGTTTGAGTGTAGTTCTTATCTCTTCTTGCTTAGTTTTGTCGTGAAGTCTTCTTCCTGACTTGCTCATATATTTTGCATACACGAGCGTTCTACCTGAATTTCGTGCCTGCGATGAACCCATACGGTGTTCAGTATCGACGTTCAGTCTCTTTACGTGTCATTGTGCATGAATTCTATGTTGCTAAAATGTTCAAAAACAATGCACTGATGTGTTGTGGCTTTTTTAATAATTCATTTTTGCAAGACAAAGCTTAAGGTTATATATGGTGAGTAGCGAGGACAAACAGATGACATGTACTGCAGCTGTGACACGAAAACGTAATCACTTTGTACAACATGAATAACATAATCAAGCTGCCACACACAATGCTTCGGGATATCCCAGATAAAAGGTTCCTCCCTTTGTTATATGAAATAAGAGATAAAATACGCTTCAAACAACACGCAGTGAAACAAAGACTGCAGCCTAAGATAATGTCACAAGAATAGGACATTGAAAAGGCCGACAAAGGCAGAAATTTACATATTATTGTGTAAAAACAGAAGGCTCTCCATCTTCAAGCAGGTCCTCCTCTCTTGGACTACGCACCCAGCTGCACTAAAATTGTGGATGTCGTGCAAAGAAGAGGGAAGTGGTCTGAAGAGTGGCTTTTCTAAAATTTTTCCTCACATGGGAACGTTTGTTCGTTTTGAAAAAAAAATTACAACTTCACCATTACAACTTCATAAGAGCGATTACTGCTTTAGAAAAGAAGAAGAACAGAAATATGAGACAAGAGGAGACACGGATGGTGCCGGCCTTGCGTTTACTTATCAATGCAATGCACGTGCTATGCCTTTCCATGCCTTCTCAATCATTATAAATCTACTAATTTCAAGTTGTTTTCTTGTGCATCAAGCAAATTACATTTGACATTTGTAAACACAAGAGACTAACTTTGTAATACTATTTTGAGCACTGTCCTTATATTCCTCATCTTACAGTGATGTTATGCCATATCAATTTTGGTATACATCCCGTTAACGAAACTGGCAGGAAAGCACGAAGTCGTAGGCGGATGGATGAATGGACCGATGGATCGATAGATAGACAGACTAGACAGACAGACAGACAGACAGATAGATAGATACGTTCAAAGTCGCAGAAGTTCGCTCAGAAATGCTTCGCATTTAATAAATGCCGCGCAGCTCGCATTTATCACGCCAGTACGCGGCCGCGCATGTGTAGGCAAGTGAAAACTGCCGCCATTTTTTTCCCAATCAGTGTGCTTAATTCGGGGCTGCAAAAGCGCAAGCAATGCGTAAAACACGCGCTAATGCGTGTAAAATCAACGCCGCGCTGCCACAGCTTCAGCCACGCTGGACCAAATATGGTGGCAGCCCGAATGGTCACAGTACTTTTCCCGTTCCAGTGACTTTAACCACAACAATAGACACATCTCCACCAACACGCAGTAGTCAGGCGTGACCAAAACTACGACAATGTATATTGCCGACGTGTAAACATGCATAGGTTACGTGACCGATATAACATGTCGCTGTTTAGTGGTATCGCAAGTGACAAGCGAGAAACAAGAGTGTATACCCCAGTCCAAACTTTCAATCCGTATTATGCAAGTTTTATTTCTTTCACTGCCCTGGTGTGTTATGAATGATGATGGTTCAATGCAATGGTGATGAGAAACATATCCAGTCACCGGCCAATGTTCTCCTGGAGACCGCAGCACTCGAAGCCATCGAAAAGGAAAAAGTTTTTCAGCGGTGGGTCCTTGCACGATGCGACCTGAACATGAAACTTCCATAAGTGAGATTATGCACAATACAAACCACGAGCTAGATTATCTACACAACCCCAAAGACTCAGCGCCATGGGCCAAACACTGCAAACAATGATGACACAATCGTGACATTGTTACCTGTACGCCCTCTACATGTTCTTGTCAGAGACGAATGTGATGCCATAGATCGCAATGTCAGCGAAACCAAACACCCCATCAGATTATAAACCACTGAATGCCACAACGTGAAGGGAATCTATTGGATACAACTGCCACTCTTTCAACACAGTGTTGTCATTGGCCTATGTTACAAATTATAATTTTTTTTAACCCTTTCACTGTCACTAATGCTCCAATGCCTTTCCACATTTCTGTCCCTACATGTCAGATATATTCAGAAAGTTCTCTAATATTCTTCAAGTGGCAATGCACATGGTTTCCAAGCATGCTAGATGTGATAGAATTGACACCCTCATATCTGACTTTCCCGTACGAGTTGTAGCGTGTAGTTTACATTCCGCAAAATAGACAAAACTGACTGAAAATTTGCATAATTCCTAATCCAGTCTGCACCTGTACACTTCTTAGGATTCCAGAGATGCTGCAAATGCGATGAAAACAAGTTTGTTGTGACTTACGTTAGACTTTCAGTGGTTACAATACATTGGTGCCCAAAGTGGGTATGACGATTCGAGAACAAAGTCGTAGATTGTGGCTTTCCCGATTCACTTAATACAAATTGCTTGAAAAATTCAGTGAAAAATGCATGTACTGCAGTGGGAACTGCTCGAAATTTTGAATAATAAGATAACTATGACGCAGCAATTTTATCAGGGCAAGCAACGTGTCATTTCCTCAAATATTCTGTTCAGCAAAATGACAAGGAGAAAACTTCTTGTACAAGGACCGAAATGCACTGTATGTAGTAAACCAACAACCCACCTTGATAATGTCCTGAGCCAGGACACCTCCAACAACAGCGCTCGTGGCACCCATTTCCTTAGAAATGGTGCTGAGGAGCAAATAAAGGAAGGAGAGAAAAGAAACAAGAAAAATAAGTGCAGGTTCTAAGAAAGAATTGCTGACTGGGTGACCTGGTGAAACCTTTTCAAAGTAAAGAGAGAAGAAGACTCACTTGAAGAGACTCTCAGGTATGCGTTCCTTGTCGATGGCCAGGTCTGCCGCCACATCGCCCCTCAGTTGCACCAGCTTTTCCTTGTCCAACTCGCAAGGATTGACACGGTGCTTGTCGTAGAAGCGCAGTAGGACTAAAGGATAGAAAAAAAAAAAGAGTGCGTGAAAGTCATCAACACACTGTCAACGTAAGCAAATGGCCAAATGCTCCTTCCAGAAAGCCATTCCCTTCATTTAAAGAAGAGATACACATCAGGATTTTACGTCGGCTAGATCATGCTAAAACCATGATCCGAGTAGAAGGTGGGCCACACAAGAAGAGCCTATGGATCCGTTTCAGACCACGTTCAACATACATGAGACCATGTTCAGACCATGATCAGACCATGTTCAACACGCATCTAATGCATGGTACACAGGCATTTTTTTATTCCATCCTTTTCTTTATGTGACTACAGGGACTGGTATTCAGCTTACAACATGCTCATCTGCACCTCACCAGCCAGAATGCTATTGCTTTGAGCTCAAAGCAACGGCTAAAAGCCATTTCTCACAGCTATTGATTTGAGCTGTAAGGTACAGCTAAAAGCTATTGCTCAACACTATTGATTTGAGCTGAAAGCAATAGCTAAAAGCGACTGCTCAAATCTAATGGTTTCGATTGTTGTCTCACCATGAAGCAGAAAGAAAAGAGGCGACGTCTTCCTGTCCAGGCCGGTGCTTGCTTTGCCTGCCTTCACTTGAAGCGCTCTTGAAAGTGGTACACATGTCATTACCTGTAGTCAATGGACAAGCGTCAGTATTTTGGCCTCAATAATGGGGCTACTCAAGAGAAAACTGTTATGCTCTATTCAAATGCTACGCGTGTTACACTGTTGTGTGAAAATGTTAGGCAAGGAAAAAGTTTACGGCATGAGAAAAAGTCTTCTTCACTTTCGTACCAGCAGTTGAAGACAGAGCCACGGGATGTAACTAAAGCCCACAACAAAATATGGTAGCGCACTTAAAAAACGAGGACGGTACGCTTATACAATGAGCACCGGGCACGGTTTGAAACAGGACTGTTTTAGCAAAGGACCCCCAGGTGTCGTAACTTTTATACTGTCGTTCCAATTTAGCCCGCCCGTCCAGCCTAGCTCCAGCATTCCCACACCCATTTCATTTTAATAAAGTTTGTTTCCCTTCCCCCTCTTGGTATCCTGCTGAAACATGCTACTAGGTGTACATACCGTATTTACTCGCATAATAGGCGCACTTTTTTTTCAGAAAATCCGGCTCGAAGTTAGGGGTGCGCCAATTACGCGGGGTAAAATTTTCGAAAATTTTTTCGACTCAGTTCTCGCGCTTTAAATCTGCACATTTGTCAAGTAAAAGGAGACTTTATCGTTTACCAATTAATTCAGCATAAAACGAACATACCTACGTACCTTTTAATGAACAAGCGAGAGCCGTCAACTGCACACACACACGTAAAATTTATTTACACAAAAGTCGTAGGTGTTCCTCCTTTTCCCTATTCGGAGTCCGAGTCGGAGATCACACATTCATCCTCGCCGAGCAGGGATTCGTTTTCGGTGTCCGAATCATCCGCACCCCACAACATGTCATCCTCTTTCGCATCCAGTGCGTTCGAGATACCCGTCTTCTTGAAGCTTTTCCTAACGACTTCGTTGGAGATCGCCTGCCACGCTTCCACGATCCAAGCGCACAGCATTTCCACAGGCGGCCTCTTAATCTTACCACCTGGAGTCAGCTGATGTTGTCCATCCAGGTGGTGTACAGCCTTCGAACATTGTCCTTGAAAGGTTTATTCAAGGACACGTCCAAAGGCTGCAGTATCGATGTGAGGCCGCCCGGAATCACTGCCAGATCTGTGCGCAGCTCCTTTAGCTCATCTCGTACGCGGTCTACTAGGTGCCCACGAAAACTGTCCAGGACAAGCATGGACGGCAACAACAGACCACCCGGCCACCGACCCCAGACTGTTTTCACCCAATCCACCATGAGTTCCGCGCTCATCCAGCCTTTTTCCTGGACTCTGACGTAGATGCCTTGAGGGAATTTTGCCTTTGGGAGCGTCTTGCGTTTAAAAATAACGTAACGTGGTAGCTTGCGCCCATCCGCTGTCACCGCCAGCATTACGGTGCATCGTTGTTTATCAGCGCCAGACGTTCTGACGATGACGCTCCGTGCACCTTTCTCCTCCACTGTCGTGTTCCGCGGCATATCAAAGCAAAGGGGGGTCTGATCAGCGTTGCCGATCTGAGACAAAATGAAGTCTTTCTGCTGTCGGAGCTTTATAACAAAACGGTGGAAGTCCACCACTTTGTCCTCATATGCTGCGGGCAAGCGCTGGCACAAGGTGGTCCGCCTTCGCAGTGCGAGGCCATGGCGCCGCATGAAACGAGTTGTCCATCCGGAGCTGGCTTTGAACTCTTTTGCTTCGATGCCCTGCGCTCGGGCTATTCTGCGCGCCTCAGTCTGCACAATATCCAATGAAACAGCACAGCCGTCTTGTCGTAGCTCCCGTATATGCCGGACCAGTTGCTCTTCGACGTTCGGGTACCTGCCGGTCTTGGCACCGCGGAAAGCCCGTCGTGTCTTCTTCGTCGCCTTAAGTTTTTCTTCTTGATCCTTCCAGTACAGAATACTGGTTTCTCCAACGCCGAAATGCCTGCTTGCAGCCCGGTTGCCGTGCTCCAGCGCGTACTCCACTGCCTTGAGTTTAAACCCAGCCGTGTAGCTCGCGTACTTCCCCATGGTGGAACCAAAGTTGAATACACGACCACAACATACGCACACCGCTTGCAAAATGGCGTTTCTTTTTCTCTGATGGTGGTGATGGCGATCGAGCCCCCGGCTATGTACACGTGACCTCCAAAAAGCGCGGCGATTTGGGGGGTATCAGTAATTGATGGAACAGCCGTTTTCTTTTTTTTTTTTCGCTCATGGACACTTTTTTTTTCAAGTTTTATTTCGACAAACACGTTGGTTAGGTCGTTGCACTTCGAATTTTTTTTATTTGCTCGTCAATTTGCCTTCTTTTTTTTTCTTCAGGGTACGGGGACCGCGTTCCAACTGTACCGCTGGGGGGTAGAATCGTTTCTGATCATGGCCAAGTTCGGGGTGCGCCTATTATGCGCGGAAGTAAAAAAAATCGAATTTTCCGCGACCAAACTAGGGGTGCGCCTATTATGCGAGTGCGTCGATTATGCGAGTAAATACGGTATTAGCTAAAACTGTCTGGTACCGAGTGCCCTCTCGGGCCGCTGCAATGAAATTTAGGTGCACATATTACAGTGTTAAATCTTTGGTGACTCTTTTCACACATGTGATACTTTTTTTAAAATATGCAACCCTTCAATGTGGAACGTTCTTCAAGTCTACAGAATTTTCAGTTTGTGTAACCTTAAACATGAGCATAAAATGAAGAAAAGAAAGGGAGAAAGGAAGCAATGAATCAACTGTTGTTGCTGCTGCAAAAGATGCTACGTACAAAAATGTGGACATTAACGACTCACTTTTTGGATCACTGCACTTGTGTCGTCTTCCATCTTTCGTTTCTTGGCAGGGCCAGGACCCACAGCCTTTGCGAGTTTGGGCACTTCCCTGAAAAAAGCAACATTTGCTTACAAATCAACATAGACAACAAAGCCCCATTCCTTTCAGTCCCAGAATGCGTGTCATATCTGTATCATGCAGAGTTGACAACACTGTTGAAGACTAGCAAGACCCAGCGAAACCACTCAATTCGCAGTTCTTTGTCCTTCACACATAATGACTGTCAGTGCCCACACTTGCTTCTTCATTAAGAACACCCACGTAGTACCACAGTATCAATGCGAACACTTTTAGAGCTCTGAACGATGCAACTACCATACTCAAATGTGCAATAGATCGTCTTCACTTCGAGCCCTTTTCAGAGGAGAAATGTTTGGCTGCATGGAAACATGGTGAATATGCTGAATGTAACTTTAGGTCCTTACTGAAGTTCCTTAATGAGACAGCCTTAGATGCTCGTCTCATGAGCATGCACTATGCTGTGAAGACTCCTGTGCCTAGTGGACATCTGTGCAGCACAGGACAATGTGTGTACAGTGACTCATTGTACTATACCATAGTCACCTGTCCTCATACCTTCCTCTACCTCTGCCTCAACATCAGGGATTTATACACACCCTACGAGCAACCCCTCAAGCCCCCTTCAGTAGGATGACCACAGCCTCTCAAAAATTATTCCAGGCCCACCTCGTACAGAAAGGCACTCGTCTTCCTGTCCCCCCACGCAGAAATCGATGTTCTGGATAAACCCCTGCTCTCAATTTTCCCCTTAACATGGTGAGGATTAACAGACTAGAGACATGTTCTCCAGCCCAACTTCTCCTTTCCCTTCATAAAATATTATCCTCTCTTCTTCTTAATCAATAGGTGAATTATATGTTGTAGAATAATAACAATTGTTGGGGTTTTAACGTCCCAAAACATATGTTGTAGAATGCTGCATGCTGAAGTTAAAATTACTACTGTGGCACAAGCAATAACACTAGCTAGCCATTTTGCATAACCTTAGGTCACACGGAAAGAAAAAAAGAGGGGTTACTCACTGAGTGTAGGAGTGTTGAATGAGATCGCTGAAGTAGTAGCCGAAGAAGCCCCACACGTGGCCACAGAAGAACTTGACGCCAAGATTACGACAGCGGGCGTTGACCTTGATGAGGTCTTCCGTGGAGAGGCTCACGGCGCAGCACACGATGTCAAACTTGCGGAAGTAATCGTCGTCCTTGTTCACCAACTCGCCCTCTTCCGACTCCACCTCAACCATGGGATTCAGGTTCTTCGTGTATGCCTTTGAACTGTGCGCTCTCTGCAACAAAAAGTATCACGCTTTGTTTCTGTCTGTAGACACATCTCTCATGGTATCTTTCTTTAGGGGAAATACTTACTGCTTTTACAAGTCCTGCACTTCCACAAGATGAAGTGATTCACATTATTTATGCGTATTTTCTGTTTTAAACCAACCTCAGCGGACATATCAAACAAGAGATTCGTGGAGCGCGCAAGACCGACGCGGAAAAAGCTTACGTTTTTGCCGACGTCTCCCCTGTCGATCATGAACTGGGCCGCAAAGTCATCGTCGCTGACCTGCACAACACATTTTTGTGCACCCATTATGTTCAAGAAGTTCAATTTCCCGTAATCTAAAAGTAAATCTACAGGCATCTGGTTAACGTACATTGTGGTTATCGAGCAGGGTTATGGACTTGATGCCTGCCAGGACCAAATTCTTCGCCACTTCGGCTCCGAGGCCATTCAAGCCGGCAACCAGAACTCTCACAGCTCGCAACCTGAAAAATCGAGGAATGCGCGTAGTTTTTAACAGTGCAGCAGTTTAAACTCGAAGAAACTCCGTTAGTCACGAACAAAAATGATCATCATCATCTTCTGCTGCGCTCCGAGAACACGTGCGCCGATTTGTCCGGCGTGGGATGCAATAACGCTGATGGGCGAAAGAACTACAGAAAGAGAGATAGAAAGAGAAAGAGAGAAAGACAGAGAAAGAAATGGTCAGTGAGAAAAAGAGATAGAAAGAAACAGGCACAAAAACAGATAGGAAAAACAGAGAGCAGGACAGAAAAAGAAAGAGTGAAAGAGAGAGAATCAAAGAAGAGAAAGGGAAAAAAAGGAAGCGAGAAATAGAAGAGAGAGAGAAAAAATAAAGATAGGTAGAGGGAGAATGAAACAGAAATAAACAAAAAAAACATAGAAAGGAGAAAAAAAAAATGAGAAACAACGAAGGCCGCCCAGATCCGCACTTCCTTCGGGCTTGGAGCACTAATGCGAAGCTGCGTCAACTTTTTTTTAGCAGTTTTGAACTAGCCTCATATAGACGTCGCATAAACGTCTACAACTCGTCTCTACAAGACGTGCTACTGCCGAGGATCTCTCTACAAGACAAGAGCCGGCACTACGAACACGGCATGCGTTCCAACAGAGGTTGTCTCACCGCTTCTGCGACTCCAAACCCCACAGGCGTATCTGACGATCGTAGATGTTGGCCTCTTCTTGCGACAACTCGGCAACAGCCGCCCGAACTTCACCCATGATGCTCACCAACGGCAACACAACACGCGAAACAGACACTTCGCGCGTTTCTCGCATTAAAATTGCGATTTCTGCCGATTGGCTACTTCAGTGGCTTCGGCTAAGCCCAAGACGGCTAGTTGACCACCGCGATGGCGGCCATGACGTATTTTAGGCACTTACAGCATGCAAAAGCATAGCCTTTGAGATCTGCAATTGAATGTGGTGCGCGTAGGTACACATTTACTCTTTTTTTTGTACAGTTTACGGCAATTCTTTTAATTTAAGGTAGCTGTTATATGTGCAAGAAGAGGGCATTCCTGATACTGAATATCTATTCGCGCTGGAACGTGTTATAGGACCGATTTTTTTTTCTAAATGCATGCCTTAGATATTTATCTCTTTCTCTGAGCTTTAAAAACCACTATCAAAGGCTATGCTTTTTATGGCTGCAAATACCAATAAACTAGAGAACTCTGTCAATAAACGTCACTGCCACCATATTTCTGCGTTCTGTTTTGTTCAGTTCTTTTCAAAATTTACGTTACGCAAAAGCACAATTTCTAGAAGATGCATTTTGTAGCATCGGGTTTCATATACCAGCATGAAACTCTACGATTTGTATCATTAAAATTTATTACGGTTACAGTACTAGGGAACAGTACTATCAAGGTGGCTAGAATGTGGTCATTGCGCGCTTTTGCATACTTTTCAATATTGTCATGGCAGCTATGACGCATTTTTGGCACCTGCAATATCCAAAAGCATAGCCTTAGAGATATGTAATGATTACTCGAAAAAAAGCCTCCAGAACGCAAGTTCGGAATACGTGATGATGATGATGATGATGATGATAATGTCCATAAGGCAATCTCTTTCGTGCGAGCGCTCTCCTTTCGGTCTTCACGCGTCTTCCGCAACCTCGCCGTGGAGATTGTGCCTGCCGGATTAATTGTTGGGCATCACACCATGGTGTTACTCGAAAATGAATCGGTTAGCATTCTCCTCTCTCCGTTAGTACCATCGTAGATTAATTAGTAACCGCAAAGCTTGGTCACTCGTTTCGTGTTCAGTATGCTAACAAACTAGGCGACTGTGGTTCATAGCTCATATGCATGCGGCACCAGTTGCAACCCGCCTTTCAATAGTTTTTTTTTTTGGTGACCTGTCAAATCTTACTGTCTGCAGTTTCTCAGCGAGCTGACCAAGTTGTTCCAAAAGTACAGAACCAGTGGATCCGTCTACATCACCATGAAAAGATGTAAGTTTGCACCGGTCTCGATGCTTGATTGTTTTGACGTCTTGCATGCGAGGGTTTCAGAACGTTCTAACAAATTCTAACAGCCCCTACTTGTTTTCGGTACGATACAGCCACACTTGGCTGTATGACGCAAATGTCTTGCCTAGAGCGACGCTTGAAAAGTTTCAGTGTGCCGCCGGTATAATGTGCCACCTGTAGAGTTGTAAAGCAGGTATGATGAGGTCATAACCGTGAAGAGTTGGACAGGTGTCTATGCAGGGCCGCCAGCACTGCGTTTGAATGACAGAACTTGTCTCGAAATGTTTTCTTCGATTTCAAACGACCACCATCTAACAGTTGGCATCGCGCATTCGTTGTACTACCGTCACTTGTGTTTCTATCGTTGCACTGTGCTCGAAACATTGCTACTATGATCGCATCCTTAAAGTTTTAAGATACAAAAGAAGCTTCCCAGGGTTCCCCTGGGAAGCTTCTTTTGTGTCTTAAAACTTCTGAGATGCGCACTGCGATTTAAATGTAACGACCACAACAGTGGGTCGTGACAACATACAAACCCAAACACGTCGAGCCAGTTATGCGCTTGATATTTGCCGGATATTACTTGTTACGAACGCAAAACGCCTACGTTTTATATAAAAGAAAAAAATATGTAATGAGCGCACAGTTTAGCCGAACAACAAATGTCTGCAGAAGTTGCTTCTCGACTAAGTCGTGCAGAGTTGCAGAGAAATCCGTGTTACGCCTATCATACCTGCTGTAAAACAGTTTGCAGTGACAGACACCTCCCCCCCCCCCCAGTTTTTCTCAACGAGGTTAGCACAGGGCGCTCGTTTGAATTCACAGTGTCAGACGATACCTACCTTGCAGCTGTAGGCGAAAGACCATAGTTCAATACGTAGACTGATAGAGAGGTCTGGTGTTAGCATGCCTTCATTAAAACGTGGGGGTTTGGCGCTGGTCTCCTGGTTCCAGAGGCAGAGGGAATGGTGTGGTAGGTACCAAAGTGAATCACAAAGTGGTGGTTTGACTACCACCATCTTCACGGCGGACACAGCTACAGTGCTATGACAAACAGCACAAGGTTGTTTTCCTTCTGGTATACTCAATATAGCAAACTTCCGCATACAACAAAGCATATCTAAAATGGCTCATGCCTTTTGCTTTGTGGGGTGTCTTGTTTGTAAACAGCAAAACTCTCTATAGAACTTGCTTCCTATTCAGACCTTTAGAGAGGTACCGACACCAATTTTCGAAGCTGAGTTTGCTCTGCCATACAAATCTCCTGTTTACAGAGACTGCTGCAAGCAAGTGTGAAGCTCAGTAAATGCTGATAAGATAATTTATTTTGATATTACAATTTTCACATGGCGCACGTACTGACGTCGACACTATCGTGACATCAGACTACAGTGTCAGTTCTGGTGACTTCACGCACCAGTATAGCTAGTTGTGATGACGTAAGGTACTAAAACATTCAAATGGCCGCTCGCGCAGAGCGGCCGTGGAAATGTCACATCTTGCACGCACTTGTGACGAGAAGCTCATACTATGTTGTGACGTCGGGGTACAGTAGGATAGGAAACTAGCTTTTAAAAACGTACTGTAATCACTTTTTCAAAGTGCACTCATGCTTACCAGTACATTTTCTAGGCTCTTGAGGGCTTGGCCTTTCATTTGACGCTAAAAAAAAATGATAGCTGAAAATTTTTGTGTCAGTACTCCTTTAACCACTGTTTAGTCAGGTGTCGTGTAAACTCAGAGTGTACGTGTTTTGTAATACAAGTGCTATGTTTACCTTACGCAGATGACGGCAAGACCAAGCCAAAGCCACGGCCAGAGAAGCTCGCTGCCAATCCGATCCAGCCACCGGCAGAGTACAAGTGCCTACTCAGAGCGCACGCAGGGCCAAACAAAATCAGCACAGTGGTGAGTGGGCAGCAGTATAACACTTTTTTTGGTGTCGTCGCTGGAGATGCTTAATGTCACAACGTGCATTTATGCTTTCAGATTAACGCCAAGGACGTCAACAGGTTTCAACTGGTAAGTAAGCAATCGTCGCATTGTTGGCCCTTTTTTGCTACCTCATGCATTCCAGGGCACTCGCCTTTAAGCATTGCAAAAAAGAAAAATGCAAGACTAAAACAAGCAAAGCTTTGAAAGTATTGAAGAGGACCAGCAACACTTTTTCAGGATGGTCAGAAAACGCTGCCGATACGTAGTTGAGGCTTCTGAGAACATGCGAGTCAAACATTATAGAGCAGCACGCGGCCTGGAATTTAGAATTAATTCTCAAGGTCAGCTAGAAATTGCTCCCTCTTCTCTCTACAAATAATGCCATATGCCCAAATTGCTGTGCCATATACCCAAAGTGCACGGCTGTTGACTGATTTGAGCATCGTGAGCTGCATAGTTACCACGGCCACTGCGAGATGTCGCCACGTGCCCGCGCGAACGCGATCACGCTGAAAGTAAGCCGCGCATTCGAAGAAAAAAATTAAAAGAAAGTGCTCAAGGTCGCGACGCGCTGACGAAGGGACACATCAACTTGCCCCCTTGCCATCCCCCTCCCTGCGTAGCTTTCAGCTCTCTCGCTGGTACGAAAGGAGAGAGAAAGCACTTAAAGCGTGTGTCAAAGCCCTGTAACTACACTCGTGCTTGACGGGTTCTAAAATCTTTTGCGGCAGTTGATTCTTGAGGCAGTAAGCTCTTTTAATGAAGCCATTGACGATTACTTGGAAAAGTGTTGCAGGGCCCCTTTAAGCTGATTTGTTTACACTTAAGCATCCCTTTATTGTCAAGTGTGGTGAGAGTCTGTGTGCGCAGTTCTGATCAGTTGTGGAGTTATTATTGTAATTAATTATGAGTAATTATTAAAAATCTTTTGCCACAGGCGTACGCCAACCTTCTCAAAGGAAACATCGACGGACTCAAGAAGAAAGACAAGAAGAAGAGCACTGCAAAAGCCACTCAGTAAAGCTATTTATTATAATTTTTTTTTTGTACAAGATGAGAGCAAGAAACTGTCCCTCTGTTTCACTCTCGTTAGTTTTGGTAAAAACCTGCGCCCTCTTCTTGCGCAGGTCACCAAATTTTTTCCGAAACCACACAAACATTCCGAGGCGTATAAAATCGCCCGGTAATAACTTACTTGCACTGCGTTCGTGTCATACAATACAGTATGCAATCAGTGTGCAAAGCGGTACAACTACCACTTTGCAAAATCAAACAACGCTCAGCGCACTTACGGAATTATGCACTTCCTTTAGGTGCAGCCCATCATTGCAGTGCAAAAATTTCTACAGTAATTGTACGTACAAGGCAAACGCTTCGTGCCAGCATTTGATGAGCTTAGGTTTGCTATATGTATACAAAAAATTCTAAACAACAACAAAAAAACATGTAATTTTAGCATTGTGAACTGATTCAAGTGTTGTACATGAGCACAAAATTCAGTGTTTCTAGTGGTACTTGAAACGCTTGAATCAATTCAGAACACTGTATTCAAAATACCTTCAATGTTTCTAAATGTCATATAAAGCATTCCAAAATCCATAGATTTTATTTTTTGTGAAGTTTGGAGCAAACAACATGGCTTGTTGCTGATGGTAGTATTTTTCAAAACTGATGTTTCATTAGTCTCCGAAACTAATTTAGCATGGGGGGAATCCGCTTGAATGCTATTAATGTTTACATTGTTTATATATCGGAACTGTGACCCCAAACATTCACCATAGTCGCGAGTTCATCTGCCAGGGTCGCATTCTGGCAGATCACAAAGACGAGCGTCGCAATCACAAAGACGAGCGTTCCTCGATCGCACCAGTTGCAAAGCACACCGTAGCAGCCCTTGCAACCTGGACTTTGGATACGGCAGTTGATGTGCCGTGCATAAGGGTGCACCAGTTGACACTATGTGCAACAAGATGCCCTTCTCCCAAGAAAAAAAAAAAGCTGTTATAACAAAGGTAGGTCTGCAGCGAGGATATCATGGTCGAAACAAAACAAATACTAGTCCAATTGTCACCTGCAAACTTTCTTTTCAGAGAATTTGCCATTCTTATCGCATGCTATTGAGTGATATCAATGCAAGGAATTGTTACTCACTCCCTGCATATTAATAGTTCATTAGACCCTGCTAATCCCAAACCAGTTAATATCGATATCTTGGAAGCATGCCAGCTGTGCAGTTCAGAGTGGAGTCGAACTGGTATGACCAACGAACTGTGGTCGCGAATGAGCATGCGCAAATTTCATGCAAGCGCAGTGAGAGTTTAATCAAACGAAGCATCGTACGTGCAACTGCAATAACACATGCTTAGCACCTCACGTGCCGAATCTTACATGAACAGGAGCTCTACGTACGTATGCATCGATTATCCCTGCTGTTGGTCTAGTACCGCGGCTAAGTTTGGATGCGTCAGTTACTCGTTTCGTGCAAAATAGATACAGTAAAGGTTGGTCTGCGGCGATGCCGGACAGACAATCGAATTGTCTACTTTGCTGCAATAGAAAGAACAGCGATGCTGCGTGACAGAACCACGACAGCCTGTTTATTTTTTTCCTTCTCACCGATATTTGGTGGCACCCACCCATTCCCTTGTATGCAGTGTCTGTCACCCTCACAGAAGAATGCACGCTTGCAATTTACAGTATAAAGAGAATGCATCCTTCTAATTTATTTAGAACTAGAAAACTGGCAAGTAGTACATCCAATATAGCATTCAATTGCGTGCACTGCAAAATACTCTGGGTGGAAGAGTCGTGAATACCGGATGCTTCCATTTACAAAACATTTGGCTCAACATAGTATGACATGCACAACGAAATTAACAGAGTGCACACACAACTGAGATGGGTCTACAACTGACAAGCCAAGCTGTTTGCATACTATGTGCACTCTAGCAACTTACACCCTTTAGGGTGCCTTTCTGGCCCACAACAATACACCGACAAAAAAAGGTGTATTTGAGGTGTCCTGCTACACACCAAACTTTGTCCCTCTTGCATGATTTTCTTGCATTATCTTTGCACGCCCGGTACTTCCCAGTCACAAATGGCATACATGGTAAGCATTCTTGACAGGAAAGTGGCAGTCGTCTAGTTTCAAAAAAAGGAAACGCAAGCAAGCTAGATTATTGTTGTGGGACAGAAATACACCCTAAATACGCCATCCTTTTGAAGAGTGTTGTGGGACAGAGACACCCCTAAGGGTGCAACTGTTTCTAGAGTATTGTATCATGCGGAGCACCACTGTCCGCCTTTGTACGATGGTTCAACAAACGAAAAGAATCGTTAGTGTAAGTTATATAACAGTATGCAAATCTGCGACAAAGTCGTGCCCAAGTCGCAATAATGCTAATTTTCAAAACACAATAGTCACACGTACACACAAAAACAAACGCATTGCAATATATATACAGCTTCTGCATTTATTGTTGCACAGTCATTCGTGAATACCTGGTGGCAAATTGCACCGGGCTTTTCATTTGAGCCTCTGCTTTAACGACAGTTTCTATTTCATTTTGCAACAGTTTGAAGAAACAGAAACACTCTGCCATAAGTTTTTTTTTTCTTCCCAGAGAAGCTAACAAAATGATATTCAGTAAGCACAATTTAGTTTTCTTTTTTTGCTAACCACACTTGCACCGGCTACTAAAACACTGCATGGCTTTTATTTCTGTGCTATAATTCTCACTGAATTCAATATGAAATGTGTAAATGAAGGGTCTCGTACATACAAAATTGGGCAAAAAAAGGAAAAGGTATTTTGCAAGTTCTCTTGGCCGTACTGCTTGCAAAGTGGTTGCTGCACTGTGCCAGACTGCTAGCCTCGACCAATAACTTTCACAACATTTACCGCCATGCTATCAACACCATGTAGCCTACGCCGTCATTTTACAAAACCTGCCTGTTCCGAGAATGTATCACAAGCAAACTGTACATTGATCGGTGTGCCACAAAGATTGCACGCAAAAAGGGGGAGGGTTAGTTCAAACGACAACCGGAGGTGTTAGCCTAAACTGCGTTTCGTACATCAGGTACAACACTATATAAGCTAGCGAGGCTTCTTGCAGTAGATGCGTCCGCACCAAGAAATACTTTAATGATTTTACCACCCATTATGCATTTTTTTTTAAGACAGTTTAACACCTGTAATGTGATTCTAAATTTTTTTTTTCACTTTTACACAGAGTAATAAATGAAGATGGCTTGCACCTTAGAAATAAACAAACCCCGTCACTTATACGGTTGCCAATAGGTCATTTTGGATCGCTCAGCGTCTCTTTGTTTTCGTATCGTGGCCTCTGTGATTAGTTCCGGTAGCACGCAGCCGGAGCCAATCACAGAGGCCACATTTTCAACAACGAAATCCAAGTGCGAGATACGCGGACTTACACGTTTTGCTGACCAAACTTCTTGCACAGTTTCCACGGCGTTGCACCTTATGCATGAAACTGAGTATAACTACGAGCTGGGCAATGCTACCAATAAATGAATGAGATATAACGAAACAAAAAATCATGTATATACACAAGCTCGACAAGTGCTAGCGGATAGGCTGTGGAAGTATGTGGGCAGCGATGAGCACCATGAAAAACGCGGCAGCAAAACTGACGTGTGCCACCGTGCATTGTTGCCTCCCTGTAACAGCAGAATTGTGCATACTAGAGGACAGTATCGCGTTTAATTGAAGGTAATGAATTTGTCACAGAAAAACAACAACATGACATCCTTTTGTGCAGTACTGTATATAATGAGTGAAGGGAAGGGTACCCCCACTGTCGCCTACGGCTCGGAACGCCGCGGTATTTTTTTTTTGGTCCAGCTCTGAACCTAACACCACCTGAACTTCTTAACTCGTATAGTCCAGGACTCAAGCAAATGTTTATGTTCATCGGTGGCAACAAGAAGACCGTGGGAATGCAGCAGTGCGTGCTTTCGAGAAAACCACGGGAAAAGCTGGTGCCTTCATGTCGCAAAGGCAAAATAACTCCCGCGATCTACAAACCTGCCTCCATTTACGACGCACATTTGATGCAATGTTGTTTGGGATTGCTGCGCACATAAATGTTGGGGCACAGCATCGTTTTTTTTTTTTTTTTGCCTAGAAAAAGGCATTGCAATTTAGATCACTAAGTCTTACAGGTGCAACCTTTGCTATCATTGCAATCAACAATGAATAATGTTCATGTCTGACAATCCTCCCAAGCAAGCTTCTGTTACGCGTTGACATCTACGAGAGGTGTTTTAGGCTTACTTCGTTATATCGAATAATTGGTTATACAGAGGTCCAAATGTATCACCCTCTCGTGAACGTTGAGTGGATAAAGCCAAACTGGCATTAGAATGTTGAAAATCTTCCCAATGACGCACCACGCCAGATTCCACGTCACACAAAAGCGTATCGGAAACAGATCGTTGGGGAACATGGGCCCTCCTGGCATACACAGCGCAGAGTAGAAACGACGTGCGCATTCCCTGCACCATGTGACCGCGTGACACGAAAAGAAACGACAGTACGTAAGCTGCCGGGCGAGAGAGGCACTACTTTTCTGCATAAAGGGGTTTTCCTGTAACCCGCGATGGGCATGTAACTCAGAAAGGAAAGTGAGCATTTTAGCTTTTACTTTCTTTTGTTGCCAATGGCAACAAGCTTTGGCAGACAATTACATAAAATAAATGAAGTACAGATAAGCACTGAAATATAGCACAATTGGGATTTCTTCCTGTCGAGATGAGCACAGACCCAGATAATACAGTTGCGTTATCATAACTACCATGACATCCAGTTTTACTTCTCCGGGCACATTAGCGCAATCACGGGACACGAGTCATTCTTGTTGCCTGCAAAGCCTTAGAACTCTAGATTACATTGCTGAGGGCACCGAAGTTCAGCGAAAAACGAAAGCATTAGTTTAGCCAGGAACAAAATCCTGTCAGTCACATCTTGCACTCTTTATTTGAAATTCTGCCTTCCTGCTAATAGTCCATTTCGAGCAGAATGATCTGGCCATGAAAAACACTTTCAGAGAACTGAAAGTGTTCTGTTAGCACGAAGTTTTGCTGCACTTTGGGTAGTTAGTAGCAGTGTACCTCCTCTGTCTCACAGCCTATCTGTCACCGGTTGCAACAGCATTTTGCTGCATTCTATTGTGGCCAGTATCGCGAAGCCTTTTATTCATTTTGTCAAGAAAGAAAAAGCTCCTCAAAAGTCTAGTTCGCCCGTACCAGTCAGCCGACGGATATTTCAAGTCCCAAACTCGTACGCAAACATCAAGCCCGTGCAGTGAACATCACCTACATTTCCTTTTTTCTCTTCCTTTTCTGGACTTCTCGAAAGCCGCGCTAGAAACGGGAAAAAAGCGAGACGGACACAAACGCAGTTTGTAGAGCAGTTTCCGAGAAGTTGAGTAAATCGTGCACTAGCAAACTCGCTTTAACACCCCTCCTTCGGTAAGATTTTCGGCATTTGCTAGTTTTTGGGCAATGTCATGTGGTGATCGAGTGGCATCACCAGCAGGCCTATACCGTAACATGAAATACGGAGTACTTTTACGTAATGGTCCTCCGTGATTGGCCATTTCGAAATACGTTACGGCCCCCCCACACATGGGCAGTACCGATAGCATGAAACTAGACAATAAGAAGCAAACGGAACAGTATTCCGTAATCCGTGGTACGGTATAAACCTGCAGTCCTCCAATCCCATTGCAGTCATAAAGACAAGCCAGGAAAGGAAGAAGGAAAAAGAAGATGTACGGCCGAAACGTTTCTCACACTTTAGCTCATGCAGTGCATTGTTGGTACGTCTTTGTGACGTGCCGTAAGTGTGGGGGGCTCACGTCTTCGAGACAAGGCAGGAGGATAGAAAAGAGAAACGAAAGGTACAGCTGGAAAGTTTCTAACACTTTAGCTCTCGCACACTGCCCAGGAGGCCGTCGGCACCGGCTACGGCTGCATCTTTGCGGTGGGCTGCGGTTGTGAAGTGGGAATGAGGGGAGGAGGCGACTCATCGGGTGTAGTAAACGCGGTAGTAGAGCGTCTTGGAGCGCCATAACGAGTACGAGTTGTCGAACTTGAGGAGGTAGACGCCCTGGCCGGGGTACAGGTGGCTGCCCGCGTACACCTCCTCGTGACAGTCCCGGCGGAACACTGGAATCACCAGGCTCATCGACGACTGCTGCGCCAGGTTGTGGGGGTCGCCCTGCGATCCTTTCTCCACGTCTCCGCCCTCGCCGGAACGCTCTTCTGCGGAAAGACACAGGAGCGCGAATCAGCCTTCATTGCACCGCAGCAAAGAAAACACGGGACGACACACTAGTGTCGTCTAGACAAGGCAGTCTCTCTGTGTTAAGTGTTTCTCGCTTCTTTTAATGTCACGAGTCAAAACAGGCTCACCCAACTTTTTATTGTGCCACAGGCACATTTGCAGCAGAACGTTGATACAGTTCTCTTTTAAAGAAGCCCTGCAATATCTTTCAATGTCACCATAAGCTACGCCACCGCACGCCGTGGCCTCGAGTATGCTCTCTTCTGTTTTCTTTTACTGTATTGACCACTACCTCTAATTCAGTTGTGAGCAACACCGGCACATGAGCAGCCACAGTACCAACACAATGTGACACAATGCCTGCTTGCTCTCGACTTCTGTGTTAATTTGTTGACGATGACATTGCCGACGAGAGCAAGCAATTTTTTACTGTTTCTGACGCAAAATTGCGAATTGCCTTCTACGTGCAGTATAACACTTGGCTCGCATGCTTGCAAGAGCCTTCACTACCAATCAACAGGGTTTTCCGACTATGGTTGAAAAGTGTGTGTTGAGGAGGTTGGAAACACTCACCTTCCTCCTCCTCATCTTCTTCTTCGCTCTCGCTGACGTGCACTGACATCTGGTTGCCCGGTTCGGCGGTCCACTCGAAGTAGATGCCGAACCCCAGGTCGTAGCTGTCTGTTGCAAACTCCCAGAAGAGACAGTTGCCGTTGGGATGCGTCGGCACACGCACGGTCACCACTTCGCCGTGACCCACCTGAGGAGCATCCAAGAGTGCAGCCCGTCAATAGAACACCATGGGGCTTTTTCCAACTCACGCTTATATTCTCTCGACCTTAAAGTGCCACTAAACGCAAATATTATGTCAATGTGGATTGTTAAAATGGTGTTCCAGAAACCTCGAAAGGCATGTTTGGTGCCAAGAAAATGCTTAGTTTGAAAGAAAATCCCCATTTTAGTAACTTGTGTACCGTTAGCGCAATTCAAACCGCCCACCTTCGAGAACGGCCTCCTGTCTGTAGCCAAGTCTGCCTTTTACTCGCTTTACTGCCTCACAGCCCGCGCTGCAGTACAACCGAGCAAGGGGCTTTAGCGGAGCACAGCCCAGCGAAAACGAAATAAGGGTATCTTCAAGAAGTTCTTTTTTGCTTGATTCAGACTGAAATGCACTAGCTGCATTTTATTCAGTCTTTTAATGCACTGAAATGTTCCATGCTGAGACGGGTAGATTGAGCAACAGTGATTAATTACACTGAGGCCCTTCTACATCATCAGGCCTCTGTTCCAGAATGTCCCACTGGTGGTGCAAATCGTTTCCAACATTTACCTTAATTTCTCGTTTACTAAAGCACTGCTACGTATAATATTGACATTTCAGACATTCTCAAGCATTGACCTTTCACTCTGACATAAATTATTATTTGCCTATTATATGTTGACCTTGATTTTCGTTTCTAACAAGGAACTTATAATCGCAAAATTAACGACAGTAGAGTTCTCGAAGAATGATTGATCAGTCTAAGCTGATCTTGTTTCACATCGGTGTCCCTTAATAATTGTTCCTGTTGATACCTTTATATACCACAGCAGCTGAGAACATTACCAGTTTATTCCTGGTTTCAACACTCTGTCACAAGATTACTCAATACAGCACTGCTAGCCGACTGTCTCTTATGTTCCACACATAATACATACTATATGCACGAACCAGAAGGACACATCTGAGGCAAGGAAGAGCTACAGTGCTCACCTTAAGGATGCCGTTGCTGCCTTCCTTGCGGATGCCCTCCTTGAACTCTTTTATGTCCTTGCGGGTCCACATGGACGCCGTGGCGATTGATGGCATCACTGCAATGGCAGTGACAGTGTGCATTTTACGTTATTCAGCAGCGACTCAACTACTGGCACAGATTGAGGGGCTAATCGTAATTGAAACCAGCTCGAAAGAAACTACAGCCAACACCACTTGAAAGAACACCTTCGACGTATTCAGGCAAAAACTAAGCGAAATCTCAGCCTAGCAGATGTTTGTGGGTACAGTATCGCCGTCTTGTTAGAACAGCCTACAAACATGTTCACTCTCTTCTATAACCCCCGAAAACCACTCGTCTCAGGTAGCTTCCACTGGACCACAATACAAAGCTGTGCTCATGAGATGCTGCTGACTTTACAGACTTCCTAGAGACCGCTAGCTTAGTATCACCGATGAGGAATTGTAAGAAAAAGGCAGAGAGTTCAGTGGAAGAGGGAAGCTGAGACGATGAAAATTCCGTGAACACAGGGTGTCAGCTGGAGCTCGTGAAGGAGACAAGTCCGTTTGTTGAAACATCGGCTCCAGCGACACCTCGTGTTCCAAGGATTTTTCATCCCGATGAGGAACTGAGAAATACAAAGTCAACACACCCTGTCCGCCTTCTTCAGTGGACTCCTCGTCTCCTGAGCTGTCCCCTTCTTCGCCCTTGGTGTCGGCGTCACCGCCGTTGGTTACCACGGGCTGTGGGTCTGCCGGCGGCCGCCCGTCGGCAGTGTCGCCGCCGTCGGCCATCCCCGACTGTTGCTGTTGCTGCTGCTGCTGTTGATTGAGCACTTGTTGCATGTACTGGTGATAGTGTTGCTCCTGTAGCTGCCGGATCAGCACGCCTTGCTGTAAACATCGACGATACGCTCAGCACACACTCAGGCAACAAGAAATTTATCTCTTTGCGACACACACTATGATTAACTGAGTATAAATGTGCGAAGTTTACATAATTTGATGCCAAGGTTCTGGAAACCAAATTTAAAGCAAGTTGAAGTGTCAGGATGAACTATATAGTGTACATCACAGCAAATAATTGTAATTACAATGTAAATAATCATCGAATTATTGTACAGTCAGTCGTGCTATATTTCTTCACAAACCGAATTCAATGACCCTCTCAAATTACATGCCATAGTTATCTGCTGACAGCGAGTATTTCTAAAAAGGTCAAAAAATATTTTGAAACTCCCGCCAACATGCCCTACATCTCGTTAAACATGGTATTGCTTTCACCAAACCATCATGTGTGTCAAAATATTTCACTTAGAAGTGATGTAAAGAAACTTCAGGCCACAAGAATGCATAATTTATCATTAACTCGCTGTTGCTGGTCTCTTCCTTGCTAACAGTGCAGAGAAATAGCAAAAGTAAGTCGCATCTCCAAATGAGGACGCCATGTCACAACGGGTTATGATACTTGGGTGTTCAAGGTTTCACAATACAAGTACGAGTCACGCAGTAGTGGACGGGCGATCCTTGCAAAACTCTCCAAGCGTCCTCTTGGTGATTTTGTCCAAACTGATATATAAAACTGCAAACTCGTAAAGTTTGCTTGCTCTAGATAGCTTAAGAGATACAGCACAAAAGAAAAAAACTGACAGTACTTGATTTTGGTGTAGAGTTACACTAATGGAAACACCACACTTCAATTCTTATGAGGCTTCCATTAGTTTTCAATGTAGGAAAAAAAACTCAAGGTCCTAAAGTAACCTTCGGCTTCTTATCAGATTTTAGCATTTTCTCTCACATGCAGCAAAAAATTTAATTTAAATCAGTCTGCGGGCTGTCTTGTTAAGCAAGTCTACATTAGCAAAATGTGTTGCTGGACAAGTGAGTTCATATTAGTAAGCTGTGAAGACAGTTCGAATTTTTAACGGGACTGTCTTTTTTTTTACAGAAGAGAGTTGGGGTTAGTTGGTGTAAATCATACTTGGGAGACGCCTAATTAGTGCACGAGAATACGTCTGATGTTTACTGGAAGTACATATTCACTTTAAGTTTAGCGCTGTGTCCTGGCCCCAAGCTAATGCTTCCTCTTAGTGGCCATACCTAGTCTCAAATGATCGTGCAGTTTTTATTGAAGCTTTAATAACTCGCAGACTACAGAAATGCACCCCGCAAAGGTGCGCCAGTCCCGCACGTATTTGTATGCGCCATTCTCCAATAATCGATGCTCTCTCGATCGTGAGCTTGTCGGCGATCGGCCGTTTCCGATATGGCAATTTGACCTTTTATCGAAGTCACTTGTCGTTTCACATTGCAACGTTTCACTGTTGCCTGGACATGGACACATGATCGTTGTCCTTGCCTGCAACAACGGATGTGTTGCACTGTTAAGCATGTGGATGAAGGTCCAACTCCCAGCATGGAGGAAGGAAAAGGTTGGGAGGGAGCATTGCGCAATGCGACAGAAAGAAAGAAAAGCAGTTCGCTTGCCCCCATTTTCCCAGCAGGGCAAGGGCTCCTGTATCATAACATTTTCACGTTACCTCCTGTATCATAACGAGTTTCACGCCATCATCCAACCACATCTTGAGTCGCAAGTGGCCACAACTGACCTGTTCAGGGTTTCCGGGAAACTGCTGCTCAGCATAGGCCTTGAACTGGTGATAGGTCTGCCGGTTCAGTGCCTCCTGGATTAGCCGCCTTCAATGAAAATGCAAGAAAGCACGTGACACTCTGCCCAGCCTTACAGGCATACTCACGCGATTCAAAGGCCACGAGATGTACCACATTGTCGTTATCACAAAGGCGTCTCTGACAAATGCTATTTAAAAAAAGGGGGAATGGATCAAGGGCTCATTTTATTTGTTAGATACAACGAAATCAAACCAGTACACAATGAAGCAAAGAAAAGTATAGAGGACAATTTTGTGTAGTCTTTAACTGTATTGTAGTAATTGACATAAATGTAGAGAAATTGACGTGGACGAAAAGACAACTGCCTGTCGGTAGCGACTGGACCTACAGCCTTCGGATAACTAGTCCAATGCTCTAGCAAGTTGTCCTTTTATCCACTTTAATGTCTTTACATTTACGTCATAATTACTACATTACAGTTAGGCACTGTAAATAATCTCTCCTGTACTGTCCTTGGCTTCATTTTCTGTTGGTTTCATTATAGTCGGATACAACTTTAGAAGTCCGTGGCATTTCCTCCTCAAAGGCAGTTGCACACAACAGCGTGCACCAATGGGCGCACACTCCAGACTGACATCATGGGCCGGACGGCCGGTCATGAGCCAGACGGCCTTCGGAGAACATCGCTGAGTTCATGAGCAGGACTATTTCTTTAGATGCAGAGGCTATCAGCTGCTGCGCTTCGGTCGTCTGGGTGGGGCCTCCCCGGAATTCTTAAGTTGTATCCGACTATAGGTAATGAAATGTCATTGCTACATATGACGTTCTTGTAAGCACATTATGTTTGCTGTACGTCACCCAGGCTTCACTGTATACGGTGATGTGTTGTATGCACGTCTGGCCTGGACACTTCGTTACTGTTACACTTGATAACGAGATGTCACTCGACGACGTTTGTTGTAAGAGTATTGCATTTCATGTATGCCGATATTTGCCGAGAAACAAACTCGATTTACTTCACTACATCCGGTAATTCGTAACAAAGGAGTTCGGCAAAGGCATCTGACTATAATACGAATTGTTGGGGTTTAGCGTCCCAAAACCATGATATGATTATGAGAGAGGGCGTAGTGGAGGGCTCCAGAAATTTTGACCACCTGGGGTTCTTTAACATGCACCTAAATCTAAAGCATTTTCGAAGGGCATCTGACTACACTTACACTTGATTACTTGATGCTGAATACACAGAATGAAAAAAAAAAGTACACCCAATACAAAGTGCATAGAAGAAAGTATCTTGTTTTACACTGAACAATGACAGCAGGAACAGCAACCAAGAGAAGTGCATAAAACTGCGGGCATGTGACACTGAACTGTTAGCAGGCAAATAAATAAGGTAGTGCCATACAGTGTTGCGGAGTTGCCACTCCGGAATTGAGATGACACCGGAATCATTCCACATTTTTGCGACCCCCGAATGGAATTGGAATGGAATGGGGACAACGTGTGGAGGAATGGAGTGGCAATGGAATTAAGCGCCTTTTGCACGGAATGGAATGGGAATAGAATTACGTCTTTTTCCTAAAATAGAGCACGTTTTCGTATACACACTGTTTTTTCAAACTTCAAACATTAGTAAGTCAGAGCCTCAAATTTAGTGACAAAGCAGTATTTTTAAAATGGCTTGGCTGATTACAAACACGGTACATTTATAAGCAATGTGCCTACTACAATTCTGTCCTTATATAGACTGTGTTGCTCCGAAGTTTGTCTCTTTTCTTCACGTAACTGCGGCTCCATGCCATTGGTATCCGTCGTGCGGAACTATGGCGGCGGCATACACCCCCGCCCACGCCTTAGCAGGCGTAACGGGGGGAGGGGGGGGGTATATGTCGCCAAGCTACTATCCCTCGACCTTGGTAACGTGTTTTGCGTACTTATGCAGTTCTTAATGCATCTGATGACATCAGCTTTATGGGGTGTTCCTTCTTAACTCAATAAAACTATCAAGATGCCTTTCCAACGTTGAGGAATTACAGGAATGGAATTGAACTGCCCGGCCATTCCCGGAGTGGGAATGGGCTAAGTTTTTTCATTCTGAGGAATTGAAAGGAATGGAATTGCAGCAAGTTCTAATTCCCTGGAATGGAAGTGGAATGTAATGGAGGCACCCATTCCGCAACACTGCCATATGATCAGAAATTATTATCAGACACTGTTGCACAAAAAGTGGAAGGTAGAGACCCCAAAGACAGTGTCAAAATATTACACTAATATTCTTTTACACTATTTCTTTAGCGCCAGAGACACGATGTGTTGTCGTGTTCTTTTGGCGCTAAAAAATGTAAGGTAGCTTTAGAATCGGGTACGCAGTATTGCGTTAGCTCTTGTCGCCACTGCGCATGCGTCATCCTCTTGGGAACCCACGTTAAGTGACGGAAATAGCGTAGCGTACCCAACGAACGCAACGCTACGAACCCCATTCTAAAATTGTCTATTTTCTCTTCGACGTAACTTTCACAGCGCCAGCTGCCGGCCATTCTAATCACTTCCGCGTACGCCCTTCAACCGCGGCGCTCGAAGATTTGGCACGCCGCATAACGTGGCGCCGTTAACGTTAACGCGCGGCAACAACGCGCAAACCAACGACAGCACCACGCACGACCCAGAGTCTGCGACGCCAGGCATGCGCCGTCGCAACAACAACAACAAAAAAGGGCACTCCGCGAGCTAGTCAATATATACACACAAGGCGCGCAAGCCGTTTCAGCCGGATCGATATAGGAGCCAGCCGGGAATCGTCGCCTCGGCTTAAGGCGCACCTGACCCGAGCAGCCCGCCCAAACACTCGGGTAGGCTATGAAAAAAGGAAAGCAATTTAACCAAGAAAAGCGCTCACGCGACGAAGTACGTAGCGCTGCACTGCGAGACACCGGAGTACTGTGGCAAAGCCCACCATCCTTCGCTTCGCAGCTGTGATTAAAAGAAAAAAAAGAAAGGTTTATCGAAACGGTTTATAGTTTCACTGGCAGACTACAACGGTGAACTCGGTAAGTGTAATGACTACGTACCGACCGGGACCTAGACTTAAAATAACAGAGCTGAGCTAGTTGGTACGTATTTGTGTTAAAAGACGGGGCGTGCAAGCACGGACACAAGGGAGACGCGAGTTTTTGGTGTCTTCCACTTTTGCTCTTGTACGTGTTCCGTGTTTACACGTCTTGTCTTTTAACACGAAGCCTAGACTGTCAGTCAGCACATAACGCTGCACGGCAAGACATCGGTGTACCGTGGGAAAGCCCACCCTTAGATTCCCGCGAGTTTAGCAAGCACATTTCCCTACACACGGCGGTTTTTAGGTACACAGGCCGCGCAATGGTTGCTGCGTTCGTGAGCACATCGACATTTCTTGCGCGAGAAGTGACAAGCGTAGTTGCTACGAGTCTGTAGAAAACGACGCACCTGTAGAGAACGCGCGATCGCAAGCCCGGTTCCCGTACGGATGATCAGCAGGCTGTGATCCCAGTGTGGATCGAAGCGCTCGATGTTCAGTTTCGGCAAGCTCCCCTACACGAGCGACGCAACAGCCTCTGGCGGCAGTGTCGATGTGCGTCTCTCCGCAACGATTTTCTTGTTTTGAGCGCGTGGTCGATCGAGTTGTCGAAAGCAGCGCCATCTAGCTAGATCACACAACGCGCTCGCCTGCGCGACTGGGTAGCAACGTTATCGCGGGCGGAACTTTTTGGATTCCTAAGATTGGAAACAAAACAAACGAAGTTTAAGAAATTGCGTTCGGATATGATCTACTGGAGATAAATGCGAACAAGCGCGCGAAAGCAGCAGAGAGAGGCGGGTGATAGTAGTTTCGGTTTCAGTTTCATTCACACTTTGGTTTTGGTTCTACCATCAAAGCGGCATCGATAGATGAAGGTGCTTTGGTTTGGTAAACTGCAATTTTGGTTCACAAGTATGGCTTGGTGGGCTAGTTGGTATTGCATCTTAAAGGCTACAGCGCACAAAGACGGGGACAACAGAAGAAAACACAGGACGAAGCGCCGAAGCGTCCTGTGTTTTCTTCTGTTGTCCCCGTCTTTGTGCGCTGTAGCCTTTAAGATGCAATTTTGGCACAGGTTAGCGCAAAAGGCGTTATATATATGCTTTATGGGTCTTAATTTGTACAGGCTGTTTCACATTTGGGGGAAATCTCGGAGCGCGTGGCATTGTGACGCGGCCAGCGCTGCAACCACGCGCCGTCACCAGCTCGCGCGTGCGCACATCTACAACTATACACCCTTCAAGCGTCTGCGCACGCGCGAGCTGCTGCCGGCGCGCGATTGCAGCGCTCATCGCATCGCGATGCCAGGCGCTCTGAGATTTCCCGTAAGTATGAAACAGCCTGTACATGCGTGCTTCGCAGGATACATAATGTCCGCTTCGCCGCAATACAGTCGTGTGCCGTGAACACCGTACGCAGTGTACGGCTGTCGGTGAATCTAGAGCCTGGCGAATCGAATTCGCCGTGCAGTAAATTATGCATTTCAAAATGTTAACAGCGCATAGAACAAAAGGAAGGGACGAGACAACAAAGGTAAAGAGCGCTGACTTCCAATTGGAAGTCAGCGCTCTTTACCTTTGTTGTCTCGTCCCTTCCTTTTGTTCTATGCGCTGTTAACATTTTGAATTGAATCCACACCAACTTGCCCAAGCGACAACCCTAGTAAATTATGCATGTCAAGATGTAAAGGGAGAGGGACAACTCTCACCATGATGCCTGGTCACGTGATAGCAACAGCTGTCGCTTTTGTATTACAAAGTATGAAAACCAAACAAACAAACAAGCGAAGTCCGCCGACTTCTCGGAGACCGCCAGGACATCGATGTCGATGCTTGCGCTGTGAACGCGCGCGGTGCGTGTGTGCGTATTTGCGTGCATGTAGGTTTCACCGCATAACATAACTACGTTGCGGCGAAGTTGACCGTGTAAGAAATGCCATTGCAATGCACGAAACGCTTCTGCAGAGCTAGGAACCCAGTTGCAGGGCGACTTACACAGGCAGAGCCGTTCCACTATCATCACCCATCCGTAATCATTTAGATACCAATGGACTTAGATACCTGTGGGAGCAAGGCAGGCAGAAAATATGCAATTAAATTACGGGCTTTTCTGTGCCAGAACCACAATATGGGCACGCCACTGAGATGTGACTTCGGGCTAATTTTGACCACCTCAGGTTCTTTAACATGCACCTAAATTGTAGTACATGGGCAATTCTCTTTTCCTGACCTTTTGCTGAATATCTACAAGTGCCTGCACCTTTCAATAATGCTTTGATCCTTTTAAACTACAAAATAAATGCTGCACAAAATTACCGCTACCAGCCCAACTCGTACGTCACTGTTATAGTTCTCCTGTTGTCCTCTACATGGTTTGAGAACCTCCATTTTTCTGCACTGGTAGTTAACAACACAAGGTGGCACAAGCAGGCTGCTGCAGAGTGAAGTTGTGAATAATGACTTTGTCTTGTTTTTGTGTTACCAGCCATCTAACTTTAAAATGTTTTTCTCCGAAAGACAAGTGAACAGTGCGAGTGACATTGAAGAGATAAACAAACAGCGGTGACTTGTAGTGGTCGCCTTCTACAAATGAGAACGGTTCTGCAATACGGTGTGGTGTTGCTCTGAAGATGTCTAAATAAGAAAAATTCTAAAATGCAGGGAAACCCACTCATGCCCACCTTCATTGTGATTCTATTAAATACACTTATTTTCTTTTTCTCTGATGTGTACAGCCATGAACAATATTAAAGGGAACACTCAAATTACCTTCATGATGTCATAGTGGCTAAACACAGTTGGCAAGCACAAAGGTGTTCATAACACTAGATGCTCAAACAGAAAGGTACCTCGTACAATCAGTATGCCACATTTTCATGCATACTTCATGAATGATCACTACATAAACGCAAATGCGGTGTTCCCTTTCACATTGCTCATGACTGTACCTCCCTTCTCCAAACGCAATATTTACAGCTCCTTAATATGATCAATACAATACAATACATCAATAGAATGTTTTTCTTTATTGCAACCTCCTGCACATTTTCTGGCTTATCGTGTTTGCCATCACTGCATGGTCAGGACTGGCTACTGTAAGCCAGTGTTGCCAAAGTGACGGCCAACAACAGATACTGCTTGTTAAATGACAGTGAGCGTTCGTTTATGTAGACAACCTGCTCTTATAACAGCAACATTGTCTGCATTCAATTTCAATCCAAGATGCTCTTGCATATTTTCTGCATTCAATTTCAATCCAAAGATGCTCTCGCATATGCATAAGACTACAACGTCAGCCGGTTCTGCCCGAATTTTCTTATTACGTGAAATCTTCGCTTGCTTATGGTAATCGATAGAATCATTTCAATGCGTCTCTTTTTGCAAGCTCGTTTTTATCGGCCCTTTTTTTATTGTCTAGAAAGTCGGCGCACTCACTTTTGCTCGAGCTGCCTCTGTCGCTCCTGTTCCTGTTTGGAAACTTCTTCTTCTAGCCTCTGCCTCTCCAGTTCTTCTTCCTGCTCTCTCCTCCTTTCCTCCTCTTCTTCCTGCCTAAAAAATGAACTGCAAACCTTAAGGGCCCGCAACACATGAGACTGACACAACAACCACAACACTGTTGCGACAGCTCTGTTCAAAGTGCGGATTAAGGCATTGGCCTCGGTGAGAGAAAGACAAGGCTGTTTGCAGGATACATGAACAAAGATAACGATACCATCAAACACTACAAAGCACCAAATACATACTAGGAAAAAATACGCAATGGCTATTGGTTGTCGGAGCTGGACCAAAACAACCTCGACTCAGTCGCCTATGGATGTTCCAGTGCGGCTGGATGCATCAGGTGCAGTACGAGGGAATACCCAAAAGTAACCGGAATAGCACTGCACTGGGCAGGGCAAGCGTAGTATGCAATTCTCACGCTAGGCAAGTGTCGTACAACTCCATTCAAGTAAATTGCATCTGGCTGCTCCTCCCAGGAAGGATTTCTCTGGGTATAGTGATCTTTTTTTGCAAACTCAGCTATGCGTGCTCATTATTTTTTTCGTGATATGCGACTAAGTAACAGAGGGCTGCTGTGAAAATTTGTTTCTTGCTCCGGCAAAATTACTAAGAAAATATTGCACTTTTAAACACTTTTTACAAGAATGCTGCGATGAGAAACACTTAAGTGAATTTTTTAAGAGCGATTTTCTCTTTTTAAAAAGGGGGGAAATGCCTATTCACAACAAACCACATTCAGGACAGTCTGTGAACTTCACAAATGGAGAAAAATATAAAATCTTTTTGTGCACTTGTGCTTCAAGGCAGATGACGAACCATTAGAGAGCTGCAGACGTTATCTGGTTGAGCCTGGAGCTCAGCTCAGCAAATTCTGACAGGAGATTTGGGGATGAGAAGGGTCCTTGAGAAATTTCTGCCTCGAATTTCGACAAACAAGCAAAGAGATTGTAGAGTGAAAACAGGCCGTGCTTTGAAAGAACAGCTTCAAAGCGACACAGACTTTCGCTTTGAGGTTGTTACTCGTGACCCGTCGTAGAGCTATTCTTACCACCCTGAAAAAACATTTTTACATCCACACACAGTTAACTTAAAGTGGCCATCACAAAAAATGACAAGACCACGGACTCGTTTCATAAAAGAATCACTGTACCCAGAAAAAGGCTTCCTGGGAGAATCCACTGGGTGCATTAAACTTGGAAGGCGTGGCACGATGCTCGCCTAGCAGGAGAATCGCGTACTACGGTAGCTCCGCCCAGCCCACCGCCATTCCGGTTAATTTTGGATACCCCCTCGTACATTTCTCAAGGTACGCTGGGCACATCTCTGTGTCAGCCACTGAAACCTGCTACTCTCCTCTGACACTGCGCCTCAACCTTCTGGTGCTCGTTTTTTTTTTTTTTTGAATTTCATGCTTCGAAAATTTCCTTATTTGAATGAAACTAGTGAAAACGTTCAGTATATTTCCTCTTGAGCGTAGGGCACACCAAAGTCTCAATTTGGACACTGTCAAGGCGTATGTCACTTTCACATTCTCAGTCTCTTGAAATGGACAAACTGAGAAGTCAAATAAGTTCACCTTTTGCGCTCCTTCTCTTCCATGTCTGCCTTGTGTGCTTCAACAAATGGCCGGAACAGGGGACACTTGAGGTTGAGCAACTCGATGAACTTCTTCATGGCTGTCTCGCGGTCCGTGTCTCCTAATGAAATCCAGGCTTGCCTGTCATGGAAACGAAATGCAACTTCATGTCAGTTAAAAGTGATCACCTTCAAGCCTTCTCAAACGTACGTACCTCCTGTCCCTTCCTACAACATCGAGGTAGCCGAGGGGTTTACACCGCTCCGGGTTGTACTTTCCATGTGTAACTTGAAGTGTGTAGGCTACGAGATTGACCTTGTCTTCGTAAGAAATGTGGAAGGCTTTTCCTTCGTGTTCTGTACACGTTTGAAAAGTAAAACGAACAAAACATGAGTACTGGTCAGAGAATATATGCAAAGGGTAGCATGTCAACGTTTAAAACAACTTCTTGAGGGCCTAGTTGCTGCAGAATGATGAAAAGTTACTGAGCGCATGAAAAGACGCAACACACAAGTAAGATAAACAAGGGACAAGCGCTTGTTTACCTTCTTAGTGTGTTGCTTCTTTTCTTGCACTCAGTATCATGATGTCAACATTGTTATCGACATCTGAAAGTACACAGCCAGGCATAGTTTAGCTGTACATTGTCATTAGTATAGAGGTGATTATCTCCGAACGATCAATAACCTCTAACGGTATGCGGGAAGATCAGTATCTTCTAACACCACTGCGGATTGCGGTGTCTCAAACAACGTTTGCAACGTTTGCAGTCGAACGCCTCTACAACGAAACTATATATAACGAATTTACTATTCCTTAACTACCCGTGCTTCCCGACTACGTTGCGACAGCTGCGGTGCGCGACATTTACAACGAAGCAACCTGTCAAACGTGGTAATTTAAAGGTTCCTGTCGCTTCGTTGGAAAGTTGAGGCGTGTGACAGTACACGTTGGCACGAATGCTATAATTGCTTACGTAGCACTGCTTTTTGTAGCGGAAAAGTCTACGCTACCGTAGACGTGACATCCACCTTTACTGCGCGAATAATAAGACACGGGACGATTCTCTCACAATTTTTTTTACCTCCGTTTTCGCGTGGCTCACACGTCGACCTCCTATTTCTCATATCCTGTGCGTTCAGTTGCGTCCTGTAAGCTTAGTCACAAACACTGCGGAGGGTTTTTCTCTTTTCACGCGTTGTTACTAACAGATGTCCCCAAGAGCTCGGCGCCGGAATGAAAATATACACCCTGATTTATAGAACGAACACGTCAAACACGATCGGCGGAAGTAAAGACAAGCGCGATCGACGGAGGAGATGACAGCCGCTCACCCTTGAAAAACGCCGTGGCCATTTTGTACAGTTGATCGAGAGTAAATCCCCAGGTGACGGTGCACGCATCCTGCTCACTGGTGACCTGTGATTGTGGAAGACCGCTGATTTTGGACCCTGTTTCTTCGCCGCCGGGACTCCGGACCGGCCCATTGCTGGCGTTCGCCATTTCTGCAACGCTGGCAGCGGGTACCGATGCGCCAGAAGCGGATTTAATAGGAAACCGAAAGCGAAACCGCGTTCACCTCAGAGCGCTGTGTGGTGCGCGCGCCGCGCGCGCCTTCAGATCCCTGACTAAACGCAAACGCGTATATGCTCGATAGAAATAAGTATGGCGGCAAAAGAACGTGGACGAAGTGTGGACACGAAACACCAAACACGTTTTCATTTCGTCCCCGACTTTTAGCGTCTGAGCCAACTAGCTCAGTAACAAGTCCTGTTGTAGTGCGCATGCTTATCTAAGAAACGAAGAAAAAAGAAAGTGTTATTTAACCTAAAGGTAGCATATACAGTGACCCTAGCATTATTTAGTTTACGGTGACGTCAAATGGCGAGACTACCAGTTAATCGAAGGTTAACGGCGCTGCTACAGCGCATTCAAGAAACGTCGACAAGCCGATGTCAACGTGGTTAACTGCCGATTCAAACGAGTTACACAAAAAAAAAAAATCGTCACGTATGAATCACTCATATGGGACTTAACACAAAATTATCAGTAAATCTTCGTTTTGAATTAGTTAATTAGAAATTGGTTTCATAGCACGGGCATTTATTATGCCAGTTCAACAGAGTAACTGCGATAACTTCGTTATTTCCGTTTCTTCGTTATAGCGAGGTGCGACATTCTCATGACCGCACGTGCGTATAAGAAGGATCTTGCACAAATGAGACGTCTTGCAACCCACGAACAACATTCCATGGCAAACTTCACACAAATCATGTGTTCACTTCAAGTATGTTCAGAACATTTGTGTCTAGGATTCCTTAAAAAGACAAATTAGATATCTGAACTGAAGCAATAACTACCCTTGCAATAAAAAAAAGAGAAAAACATGCGACTTAGCAAGTTTCGTGAATATTTTCGGAGCCCAAATGCAACCATTGAAATCCATTAGATCACTTCGAATTATGCACACTAGAATGTCATCCCGCAGGAAATAAGAGAAAGGGACCTTGACTAACCACTTTTCTCCTCTGACAACAATCTTGTTACCACAAGATTACCAAAACCCATGTTATGGAAGAATACTTTACGAGATACGAGTCTTAACTGATTTAGATAGTGCTTCTCATTAGTGTTCTTTTAGGAATGAGAAAGCTAGCGCCTACAAATGCACTCTTAAATCTTCGTTAGCTTCCGATATCTGTTGAGTCAAATAATAAGACGACTCAATGGATACCTTTTAAATCAAATGTGAATATTAAAAATGTACTAACCGTTTCATCCCTGCAATTTTGAAATTTTACACACCCAAGCCATGGGTCAATCCATAACTTACTTGCTTTTGTGCGTGCATGTGTGAGCAACATTCACAACTTGCATTTTGCACATGGCTGTTCCGCCACATTTTTTCAATGTGCCATTGCGTGGGCATCAACACGGGCATGAATTACAGCCATAACACCCTTTTTTCTTATTCCAGGGAAGGTGCACTTTTTTCATGCAATTTATTTGAAGACAAACACGTCACGTGTTCTACAAATTAGGATCAAAGTGCCTTTCTTGTCCGTTACTTTGAACACAGTGATCAGATTTCCCAAGTCTCAAGATGCAGCTTTTGTGAGCAGCTCTGACTTACCATTCCTTGGGTTGGGGCCACTTCACATTGTCTTGCGCGTCTCTCGAATATTTAACAAAAGCAGCTCCAGCAATAATTTAGCCCTTGTCATTTTATTCAGTGTTCATGTACGAGATGAGGAAGGTGGGACTGTTTATAATCACGGTAAAAAGAATTCTCATAACTTCCAATATTAATATGTCCCTTCTCGAAATTTACATCAGTACGTCGATTGTCAGTTATATTGTGATTACAACAGAAGGGACACTATGCGGTGGAGTTCTGAAAATAAATATGCAACAAAAGGAAACAAGTGAAGAAGTGTTCAAGGGTTTTAATGGCAATATTTTTTTTATTGGTGTTCAACAAAACTAAAAACAAAATAAATGCTTCTTACTGCTCATTGAAGGCTGTCGTTAATTAAATAGCGATGCTGTACCTCATGTTGTCCTCATTTAGCTCTGTAATGCATGCCCTGCAGAACAGGCTAAATGTGCACGATAAGATTACGAATTCAATCTTGATGTTCAGGCATATAGAATTCGATATATGTAACAAAAGTAAGTCATGGAGATGTTTTGACAACGTTAGCGTTATTCATGTAGTTTCAACTCAGGCACTAATTTAGGGCAGACTCATTTGATGGCCCTTTTGTATCTCACGGGAAAACCACAGAGCTAGCATGCTCACAAACTTGTGTGCGTACAAAAGCTTACTCAAGCGCTCTGCCATGCAGTGAGGGACGCCGTGGATTTTTGTGCATCCGTTGTTCCAATAATTACCGCGAAGGCAGTGCTGCTCGACAGCATAAACTTTCCTTCACCACGCAATCTGCTTAAAACAGAGTGCGAATGCTTTACATAACTTAAAAGACTGCAATTTTGAATGTTAAGTACGACAGCACTAAGTAACAGCCGACTATGAACATCCCTTTGAATGCCTCCTAAGAGTACCAAGGCTTCTGGCAACACAGTATGACATACCATTATCTTTTTTCCTACTTTCCGTAGCAATTCAAAATTATAATTCCTGCCTAAAACGCGAACAACATAATCATTTCTAAGCCTACGAATCACCAGCTTTTCATTTTCGTTAACGTCTCATGGCACATTCTTGGTGGTTGTCATTCTTTTTCAAAGCAAAGGACGCCACGTGTTGCTTGTGTTTCCGGAGTAAAGCACGCTATTGTGCGCCAGTTAAAATATGTGAAGTGAACACAGTTGCAGGTAGTGCATAGCACATAAAATGTGAGCAAGATATACCATAAGCGACGCTCAGCCAAAAATGACTTATCGTGTTGACGGCGTAGAAGGCACTTATGCGACAAGATCAACAATGACAATAATGTAAACTCTTCGATAGGCTAGCTCATTGTTCTAAAACAACCCGCTCATAAGTACACTAGGATCAGGAGGCTAGCCTGATTCCTACATTGATGAACAACATTATATATATTCACTGTGCAGCAAAAGGTATTCCTGCGTGCTGATCTTAGTTATCGTTCGCATATGACTTCCACCTCCAAAGCTGCACACAACCGAAAAATCCCTTCATGCTTCGAAACAGCGATTTAAAATAAAAATAAAATCTCAATCCCCTGAGATACTCAACGAGATTCGTTAAACAAAGACAACGGATCTTTCAAGTAGCTGAAAAGGCAGTATTTCGGCCAGTCAAACTTAAAAATGTGTAGCGCTCCTACACAAATGTGGCGATATGTACAAAACCCTATATGTCACTGCTGCTACACAGTCCAGCCGAGGAATTCGCCGAGTCGTTGCTTCATCCGGCGAGGCACACATTCAATGACCCTTGCCCCACACAAGCCTCAACAACTGCAAGCAACAGATGACTATTCCACGCTTCTCCATAATGCACATATTACAGAGGTACATGTACGGAGACACGTGTACGGATTGAGGAGGATCTGTGCTTCCGTAATGCACCACTGGGTTCGTATGTCACTGGGTCTGTACGGGCCGCTGGGTCCGTATGCCAAGCAGTGTCCGCTGGGTCTTTATGTGCACCCGAGTGCACTGGTGTTCTTGCGATATAAATAAACGTACACTTTCCAAGCAACCTTGCGGGCTCGGATAACTGGTGGCGCCAGAGTCCTAAATGCAATGGTATGTCGTTGCCACCACTTCTGCACAAGAAATGACAGAAGACAACTTTGCTCAACCGTGGCGCTCCGAGGAAAGGGTTCACATCAGAGCAGTTTGATGAAAAGAACGGATGCGAAACCACCAATAGTGAGGCCAGTCATAATGGCCGAGCACATTAGGAATCCCGTCTTTTCCTGGAGGTAGCTGGCCACTTTCCTGAAATGATGCGATGTTGCAGGTTATGCCACGAAATACAGTCAACACGTTCAGTGCGATTCAAATACAATCACAGCGTAAAATTAGGCATCATACTTTTACATGGTGCAGTATGGTGTAATGGAAGACACTGCACACCTGAATCTATTTACTATCGCACGAATAGAGAAACAGTGTTTTTACGGCCAGCAGCCACATTGCAACCCTCCCGTTCGCAACCAAACCGTAGCATGTTGCATGCTGGAACCACAAAGACACACAAAAAATACTGGACCTGATGTAACTTCATGGTTACAAGGTGCGGTTGTAACATATGAATTAGGGTTGAACCTCAATACATGTTGGAAAAAACTTCATTATATTGCAAACATTGTCGTGCTAAAGCTTTGGCTATTTCAGTTGCCCTAGTGATGTCGCAAATTCCCGAGGCATACTCATTTCACAGCATTTTGCATCAGGCATTTACATTACGATTTCTCTACAAGAATTTCCCAAATAAATTCCGGATAGCTCGGAATCTTGACTGGCGGTTTTTTAGATACGTAGACGACTTCTTTCCTGTTCGTTTAAAGAAACGAGATTTGTCGAAATTTGCTCATTTTTTTTTTCTTTTGCTCATCAAAACATTGTTGTAGGAAACTGTGGTGGAAAACTACTTCATTAAGTTGAGAGCAAATATGCATGCATTCCAACTGAAGCAGGAAATGCAACTGAAAAATGTTCGTTACAGCAGAAAATTCATTATATTGAGGTTCAGCTGTAGTTACTTTATGGAAACCATTCTACAACAACTACACCACGGCAACCACATAGAATGGGACTTTTATGACTGCCCTACTTACAAAGCTGCTGCGGCATTTTCAGCCAAGCATTAAGTGTAGTGGAGCAACCTCCGTTTTAATATTTCTCATTTTAAACTGCACGCGATTTCTCACAAACTCGATTACAATGCCAAAGGTGAGTTGCACCTCAAGCATCAACTGATCTATACTCACCTAGAGGACTGCATCATGGATGCACTGAGCAGGTACCCGTTGGTGAATGCGAATACGGTCATGAGAGCTATGAAGGCAACGTCCGAGTCCAGTAGAACAGGCAGGTAATGCCGAGGATGCGCATTACACAGCATAAACAGCGGGATGAACACCGTGCGTGCCACGGTTAGCCACAGTACTGTGTATTCGTGCTTTTCATTCTGCAAGAGAATATTGCAGAACCACTGTCACCTGTTACACAGGAGTACATCTCACAGATGGTGGCACACTACAGATTAAAGGAGTACTGACACGAATTTGAAATATTTCTGGATTGTCGCTCTCAATAAAAACACTGGTGTCGCGAACGCTAAAAAGAGTATTGTGGTGCCTGAGAATGCATCGATATATTTGAATACCACTACCTTAAAAAAAAAACACTTTCAGTTTCTATATTGAGGGGGTGGCTTCTCAGTGACACGTCAGCGCAGTGTGATGTCATGGGGAGACAGCAACTCGTGACGTACTAGCGACAGATCCGTCATCTGCTTGTGGTGCACGTATACAACAATGAGTGAATTATCGTCCAGTGAACCCAGCAGCAATTTCTGCTATCTAGGCTGCATGCAGAACGCAGAGTTCGCAAACTCAGTGGAACTGTGTTGACTCGTCGGGTTAATGTCCATTGTGTTGGGGCTGGCTCAGCAATGAAAACTTTAAAATCAAAGTAAAATATTTTATATGTGTTGTCTGACTCCGGTGTGTGGAGAGCATTAACACTGCATACCAAGCAAACAAAAAAACGTACGATGTCTCACAATCGTGTCAATTCTCCAAAAGCAAAACGTTTTTTCTCATATTAGTAAACTACTCTTTCACGATACCAAAAAACACCACGCTTGCTGCGAGAAGACACTTAGTAAGCCAGAAAATGCGCGAAAACAAAATGTGGGCGGCGACGGCACCTTGAAGTTTCCGCACGATTTGCCATGACGTCACATGTTTTGACGGCACCTACTAGGGACTACGTAGTTCCTAATTGGTAATAATGAAGTACATTGTCCCCTGAGGGCGCCATAGACTTAACATACCAACTTTGGCGTAATTTTGTTGAGCCAATGGCGGCAAAATACAATAAATACACTTTTAAATCCATGACGTCATGCGGGGAGATTTCGGCGCAAAATTTAAAAATGAAACTTTGAACTTGATTTTCTCCTTTATCAATGAACCTATGATGGTGAAATTAACATTAGAGTTCTCTGAGTACAATTTACCAATCTAAACCGATTCATTGTTTCTCTTTAGGATCCCTTTAAGGAATGACAGACACGACAGTGAGGGGACATGGTGGGTCAGCGAACTCCATGCTATTCCTGAATTTCCATCACCCTAGTTCTCTGATGTCCTTGCCTGTGTTTTCTTCCCTTGGCAGTCATTCTGATACTCGAATAAAACACTGGTTGTCCGCAACATTTTTATGTCTTCCTGGGCCTTTTTCATTTGCATTCTGTGACGAGACACGATGGATATTTCTGACCAAATTGAGCTACCATATTTACTCCCATACTACCAGCACTTGCTAGGTCTGGTCGTCTAACCTTAAATAAATGATTGCTAATGTTGGCAAGAGTGAGCTAACTTTGGTAGATGTCAGCTAGTGTTGCTACACTACTGCTCTAGTGGCTAGTGTTGCCGTCCACTGCTGAAACACCAACACTGTCGTCATCGAAACTCAATTCAATGACTCGGTTGTCACCAGTTTTTGGTGAGCAATTTCATTTGTTATACACTGGTCACACGGGCAAATTTAGTATCATTTTGAGTGAGTGCACTTATGCCACCACAATGTCACTTTGGCAGCGTGCTGCTACACGAGAACGAGAAGTGTGCTTTGGAAATGATGGTAATGGCGATGAGTGCTTAAGTAGAACAACGGATATTTGTTATTTCAGGCCATGTTTCTTAAGTAATAATGTGTTATAGCTATAAGCAGCTCTTAAAATAAACTTTAGGTACAAAAGCGGTGGATGCGGCCACTGCACGACGTGTGGTGGACATGCCCCTGGCAGCCGTGGCTGTAAACTGCCTGAGAGCAAGAATAGCAAAGTAGTTTTTGATGGTATTGTTTGTTTCAATGCATAACAATATTCCTAATGATAATAACTTAGTATTCTGAAGAAAATGCTACCGAGGCTAGACACTCCGTTGCAGCAGAGTGAGTTTGGCGAATGCATTCGCTGGCAAGTGTGCTTTGCAGTAAGTGTCCCTAAGTGTTCCCATGTAACCGCACGCAAATGACACTAGTGGCGAAGTGCACCACCTCAAAGTGCACGTTGGCCCGTGTGACAGGGGTATTAACCAAATTTTGCTGAGATAGTATAATATTCCATGTTCAGCATCACACCTTTCTATGACACGCCTGATGTTTAGAAGACTTCTTTCAAGCATGCTGCAAATAATGCTGAAAAGACTGTGCATTTTTTCTAGACAGACTAAAATTGGCATAGTGCAGTTGGCCTAGGCCAACCAATTGAGTTGGCAGCAGGAAACTCAATCTGTTCCAAGCAGCCAACCCAAATAGCAGCCCAGTTAAAGTAAATCGGCTTCACGATAGCATCAGCTTATTGGCCACAACTACTGCATGTTTGCATGTTTGTTGGCAACCTGACTCCTGAAAGTTTTCTGTCCTATGAAATTCGGATAATCTGCAGCATCATCTGTGGACCGCAAGGCGAAGAGGGGTGCTGTGCACTTTTTGGATTGTCAATTGCTGGGCAGGCCTCGTGCAAGCTTATCTCCGCACCAGATATCTGCACAAAATCTCTGTCTAATCCGTTAAAGTGTGACATGAAACTAAATCCATTAGAACGGCATGCATGTCTGAAAGAGCTGGTTAAAAGTAAATCACAAGTCCCGTGCGCCATTAATGGTTTATCAGTACCATCATCAGCCTCATTACATCCGCAGTGGAACGAATGGCTCTCCCAGTGATTTCCGATCACACCTTTCCAGTATAAGCCAGGTTCATACCAACCTTGCAACTTTATTTAACTGTGCACTGCGTGTAGTTCATAGCTGTGAACCATGTGACGGTAAGGGTGCACTAAATAGGAAAGAAAGAGAACATGCAAGTGGTGTTTTGTCACACATTTCCCAAGAATTAATTTTTATCTACTTTTCCCACAAGTCAGCCCTCAACACTCAGTACCCGACAAACTCAGCACATTCCAATCACCTGTCACACAAGTGACGGTACAGTACAACAACAAAAAAAGAAACAGTTCTTACCAATGGCAGGTAAGAGCAGACTATCCTTCCCGTCAGATCGCCAGCGTTAAACAGCAGGTATCCGCAAACGGGCAAGAAGAACCTGCCTAGAAGACACAATAACGGGTTGTTTGAACTACAAGCCAGAAGTTGTGTAGCGTATATCTGCCAACCCGCGAATTTTGACGTTTGTAAAAATCTTGAGGACGTAATACTGAGCGGAAAAATGTGATGATAGCCAAATCTTTTTAAAGTCAGCCCTGAGGGCATGCCTTCTGTAAGTCTACGTAGATGCATCATTAACAATAATTTACTCTAGATACAGCACACAGTTATGGCAAGCAATTCACTGCATTTAGTTCAGCGACATTTCTAGCAAACTTCTGCCTGTCAATTTCACCTGTTACAGGAACTTGTAATATATGACATGCATTGCATTATATGACAGACTCTTCAACTCGCAGTCATGCTACAGAGCACAGTTTGGGACAATGGTTAAATGAGTTAAAAGGATTACAAAACCGACTTTTCTCTAACTGCACTCTTTAGAGACTGAAATCAATAAAAACACAATGCCTAAACATTTGCTCAGAAACTATGAAACACATCGCTGTTCTCCGGCATCAGAACAAATAGGAACAATGTTCACTCAAATAATAGTCTCTTTGATACTCCAATGAGTGTTATTTCTTATGTTCTAAGAAAAACAAACATTAAACAAATTCAAATAGTGAAATCTGAAATCAGATACGGATTGAACATGAATTCAAGCAGCACGGAGTATTTGATTTGTATTCTACATTTAGAATCTTCATGCACCCCCCGTTATGACAGATAAATACATGCAGACATTTTTGTTATACATTTTTCACGTCAACCCTGCACCACTTTTGCCACCTTGGCCATAGGTGGCGCTGCCTGACACTCCCAGGGCTAACCTTTTTATGCACACACCCAAGATTAAAAAGGGGATGGCTGCCGGGGTAGTCTTTAATGAAAGCAAACCAGCCGACCTACCGGTCCACACAGATCCCGACTCGACGTTCGACGACACCACGAGGACGGCGACTGCTGGAAAGACAGCCATGGAGACGGCCATGACGTACAGTGCGGAAGCTGCCTGCGGCCAAACCTGTAAATTTTAAAATTTAAGTTCTGTGGTCTTATGTGCCATAACCGGGATATAATTATGAAGCACAGTGGAACACTCCGGATCAATTTCAACTGCCTGGGGTTCTTTAACGTGCACCTAAGTCTAAGCACATGGGTTTTTCACATTTCGCTCCCACCGAAATGCAGCTGCCATGACTGGGAATCGAACCCGTGACCTCAAGCTCAACAGTGTGACACGTCACATGTTAGCCACTAAAAACCTCTGAATGGACATCTCCTTGTGAAATGTTACAGTCTTATGGCCACTCGCTCATAAACTGAAAGTATCTGAAAATTCAGTTTCCATTGTAAGTTTTTCTTAGGGGCTGGTTTTTAATCTAAGCACTCCTATTCTGCGAAGCGGACATTATGACACCTGCTTTGATGTGGTGTCCCTGTTAGGCTAATAGGAATATGTAGGAGTATTACTAATCTACAAGGCTGCGCACAACACCCAGCAACAACAGTGCACAGGACGCAAGGTTTGCAAGATTTACCTGTTTGGCTTGGTAGCATTGCCTCTAATTAAAAATTTTAGCCCACTGCAGTTTTTGTGATCTGTGCACTTATCCATTAAATTAGAAGCATTATGCATTGGCAGAGTAGATAGTATTCACATATGATGTAAAGCCTGTGTCCTGTAAACTTCTGTGGCTGGGTGTACGTCTATACCATTGTGGTATGCTAATAGTAGTGCACAAGCTCTGTAGTTGCCTAGCATGCATGAACATTGACTAGAGTGGCCTAATACATCTATCAGTGCAGATTCTAATAAGCCTAACTGGCCAACACACCCTACTGGTCTAGGCATATTATATTCCACTTTCCTGTCAGCCTAATAACACAAATATCTATGAATATAAGTGTTCATAATTTATCAGGCTTCATTAGCTATTATGACTACCTAATTGGATTACCTAGTATGCCATGAGCACATAAGTCCACACCATCCTTGTATTCATCTACATATCAGCTAAAACATATTTCGTATCTCATTAACTCTATGTTATTGTGATGTTGATTTCACTACTTCTACATAGGTAATCTTGATTACTGTATGTAGCTTTGTGTGGCGTTTTGTGTGACTGATTCCATTTGGGTTGCCGCACAACATTTTGGGACCTTTGTGTGTATATTTGTAAGTAAAGAACTGCAAATAAGTATTTTGTAAGTATTTATAAGTGAATAAGTCTTTCAATGACTGACAGAGCCCAAGAAATGAAGTGTTCTTGTGAAACTTGAGTGACAATGAAGCACCGGTTTTCAGAAGAAAAATGAGCACTGCGGTACACAATGCTGTAAGACCCCTAAAGCATGAAAGAGCACAGTATTACTTACCTTTCTTAATATTAAAGCAGTAGAGGCCTTGACCTCAAGGTCACTTGCTGTAATCAGATCTTGGATGCTCGCTGGAAAGCAAGACAAGAGCTGCTCAGCGGAATAAGAAAGTATTGCACACGAAAGAGAATTCAAAACTTTAGGGCAAGTTTTCATATCTTCTTCGCAACTCTTAAGCAGCGAAATTGTTAGCTAGTCAAAGGCAGAGTCATCAAGAAAGAACTGTCGTGTTCGAAAACAGTTCGACATGAAGGATAACTCGATTTATTTGAGTTCGTTTGACTGTATGCAGCAATCAATGCTCCTGTGACTCTACAAGTTACGCATAAGCCGATCCGCAACTCACCTTCCGGATTCTTCACGCAGTGCACAAAGAAGTCCTGCAGACAAATGAAAGGCACAAGTATGAAGTTTTCCATGCCCAAATGCAATGCAAGAGCACATTTATTGTTTTATGCAGCAACACGGCAAATGGTGTAACGAACACTCATGACACTACAGATGATGTAATGCGCACATATGACTCAACTACCAATAATAATGATGAAATAGGGTAGGCATGCATACTTGGACACGACAGAAGAGATCAAGACTGGCGTTTGTGTTGTCTTGATCTCTTCTCTAGTGTCCGTGTTTGCACGACTACCTTCCTTTATTATGAAGCTCAACTTCCTGTAGTTCTACCAATAATCAGCTCTTTCAGCACAATGAGACACATCTGTTGTATATATAGTCTCAACAGAAAGCCATTCTGGGAAATCAATCCCCAAATCCAAACGCAGTTACACATTTTACAGCGAAAGCTGTTATGAGATCACAAGAACAGCTGACTTTGGTGCCGTAGTTGTCTGCTGCTGCCGCCACCAGGAAAATTTGTTTGTTTGACAAGGGTTATACTTACTGAGAGGCGAACAGGGGTGTAGAATTTAAGTACAAAACCAATCATATAGAGGCAGTTGTTCCATTTAAGCAGCAATTCCGTTTAAGACATTTCCGTTTAAAGAGAGTCTAATGTAAACTGATTAAAAAAGCCCGTTCCCCAGTCTAACTACAAGATTTGTTTGTGAGATGGTTACGATGTGCAGATGAATCAATGAAACCAACATCTTTCTGGCCCCCAGAAATACATTTTTTTGTGGTCCCCAGTAATAAAGCGGTTAAAGCCACCACGAAATGGAGTCTGGCTGCTTACCGAGGACAGCATAAACAAAAAGCATGCCAGGGCAGCCACGAAGACAAAGATGGCGACGAGAAAATAGGCCAGCGCTGCAGTGGTGGGATCCGTGTGACCCAGTAGGCAGATGATTTGCATCACCGAAGCAAACAGGCCACCAACCGCCTGCGGGCAATACAACAGGTGGCTCTACACACGGACCTTTGAAGAAGGATGCAGTCAAAAGGTTCAAGAACGCTAAGTACCTGAAAGAAAGGCAACTACTACTATACAGAACATATTCGGGGCTGGAAAAGAGATCGGAGTGAGATCAAACATTCCTCGAAGCAAGGATCTGATGGTAGTTGTCATTATCAGTTTTGCCTGTCTTTTCAGCTGCACCCAAGCCTTTAATGCATCTGCGCTAACACATGCAATCAAATGGAATGACCTCCCTGATGATGTCCTCTGTATTCATGTCCACCCAGTGTTCAGAAATAAAATATAAGAATCAATGACTGTTTTTACTAACCTTATGATTATTTGAAATCATGTTTATACATTATATAATGATATCATGTAGTACCACCGAAATATATATAAAACATACATATTAAAACATATGTATTTTATTATTACAATGTTACAACCTGTGTTATATCGTATCTCTTACATTCTGCCATTGTGTAAAACCTGCTTTTTAAATTTATTTTGTTTGTTTTTGTGTCCTTGCTAAAAAAATATTGATATTGTCTAGTCCCCCTCACAAAATGCTCCAACATTGAGCTTGTGAGATATCTGTAAATAAATATATAAAGTCTAAAGCAAAACGAAGGCCTCCCCCGCTACCCGATTCCAAGTTGCGCTTGCAAACTTTCAAATTTCATCCCTCCACCTAACTCCACTGCCGTCCCTGACAGTGCCTCCTTTCCCTTGGCACAGATTCTGCTGTTCTAATAGACTGCCGGTTATCGGTCCTATGCATTGCATGGACTGTCAAGCTTCATTTCTTGCCCCTGATGACAGCTGGAATATCGGCTACCCCCATCTCTAATCAGCACGACTGCCTTCCTGCTTCTTGACGTTATGCGTCCCTCATAATCATATTGTGGTTTTGGCACGTTAAATCCCAGATATTATTATTACTGCTTCTTGATGTAAAACCTGTTGCTCCGTCACTTGCCGGCAAAGTTCTTGACTTCTTAAACTACAGTAGACTCTAATTAAAATGGAACCTGAAGGAACCAGGACAATATGTTCCATTTAGCAGGAGTTCCACATACCGAGAAATGAGCAGAGGTGCAGATTTCAAGTACGAAAGCAATTGTATTAGAGGCCGTTATTACATTTAAGCAGCAATTCCAATTAAGAGATTTCTGTTTACTGCGAGTCTACCATATAATAAGAGGGGTGAAAATTACGGCAAACATAGATGAAGGAGACCGGTCTTGTTTCTTTCCCACATCTCATAGCTATGTTACGGTGACTAGCACCCAGAAGAAGTACTCCATCTCGAGTTTCTTTAGTTAGACCTCAGGTTTCTACCCGATGTGTTATAGAAGTGGCAGCCACCATTCTTCCAGTGGTGAACACGCTCAACAGAAGGAGACAGACAAAACCAAGGCTGTTTAGCATAGACTACTGACCCCCTGACCGGAGGTCAACAGTGGTTGGGATTAATGCAGGGGAGTAAAGGGAAAGGAAGAAAGGGTAACCGGGGAAATAAAGGGAGAAGGGAAAACTAGTAACATGAATAGTATTAACAACATAGTGACTATTTTGGGATGTGTTTATAGTTTGGTTGAAGAGTCACTACCTCGAGAGAGTTTGCTGCAAAGCCCGGCACACTGCCACTGTTGCATACAGTAAAACCTCAATATAACGAATTATTGGTTAACGAAGTAAATGAACAACAGTCTTGCAATCAATACAGTGTAAAGAATATACCTATGTAACAAATTTTCCGGTTAAAGAAGCTACTTTCATGTCAGATGTGACTTTGTGATGATGAGGTTTGATTGTACATGTAAAACAAATTGGTTACAAGGCCTAACTGTCAAATCTTATCCTCTGTTAACAAATATACAAGTGGCTCAAATTGGAATCGGGGTTACTGCAAATGTACGAGAGAGGAAATCCTTCCGCACAAAACACTGCTACAAGAAATTTTATAAAACACCACGATGTAGTAACACACCATTCCGATGACCAGGCTGTGCATGTAATCTGCAGGCAGGAGTGCGGCCAGGCCGATGATTCCTCCTTGAAGCCACGACACGAAAGCTAGGGAGAGAAAAACGATGAGTCATTACAGCATGTGCAATACAAACGCATAAGAGAATGGATCGCGGGGGCTATGATTTTGTAAAATGCAACCTTATGAAGCCAACATTAGGTAATGAAGATTAATGATACTAATATTAGGTCACTTAGCTAATTAAGCTAAGGAAAGTACAGGAGGCATTATTTGTAGTTCTTACTTGAAGGGAAGAATCATGACATGAAGGGAAATTAATTAACATGTACAAAAAAAAACAACTTGCTGCCGACAGAGACCAAACCCACGGCCTTCTAATTGCGCGTAAGTAGAGCATCAGACATGTAGTTTAAAGGTTGAATGTCTGCAATTCCCAACTAGCTGATGGACCAAAGTCACATGACACGGTCAGTGACACTGCAGGCAGTGCGTATGACTCCCGCTTGAAGTGAACCTTTCTCAAGAAGAACAGCATGGACTTTATCTGGAACTTTGATCGCTTCCACATAACGTAGTTGCACAATACCCTGCAGACACAATCGCCACCGAGCAATCTACTAATCAGGCTTGTTTGTTTGCAATGTCCAAACCTGGTGAGGCGCCCTTAAAAGTGGTATGCCGTCACTCAAACACTACAGATAGCTTATCAGAACCAGGAAGAAACTTAAACAACTGCTGATAACAACAAACGTGCTTCTGTTTTTATCTTCCCTCCCACATTCATCAAATGTGCAGGTCAGTGCTAGCCACATTCATAGGTATGAGGTGCAGTGAGCTTACGTACCATTCAGGAGCGAAATGAGGACGACTGTAAGAATGAAGAATCCAACCTGCCCTGAAAGTGGAAAGGCAAGTACATTGTGAAGAAAATTCAGGGAAAACCAGAGAATGTTGTTGTCTATGTATACAGTTGAACCCCTTTATAAGAGACACTGATATAAGAGACACGTGGGGTATAAGAGACACCAGTGTGCTACATGAAAGTAAGGGTTGATAGGAAAATGCATAACTTAGTACTCTGTTTATAAGAGACACCTCATATAACAGGCAAGAATTTCTCCCCCATGCGTGCCTCTTATAAAGGGGTTCAACTGTATGAGGGAGCATCTTTGGATTGAGATTAAATGAAGACATGATGGCTGTTATGACGGCAGGTCGCCTACATTAGTGGACATTAGCTATCATTTAGTCAGAAATGCTAGCCGACATTTATCAATGCTAATCCAACATTAGCCAACATTTGGCCTACACTACTTGACATTAGCACATCTTTTAACCATAGTATAGCTGACATTACCCAACTTTAGCCACAATAAGCCAGTGCTAACCAATGCCGGTAGTATGCAAGTTAACATGGTACATCCAGGACACTGTTCATAAATTGTGCAGGGGCACGCACTAAGATATGCTCTCAGATATAAAAAGCAACGTGTAAGTTACATGTGTCACAATGCATGTAGAAACAGTGAAATGTGCATTATAGTCAATAATACAGATTTAAGGTGGAGATACTACATCAGAAAACAACTGTATTTGCCAACAGTTTCAAAAGGCCTGGAGGCATGTACTGGCACTACACAAGGCAAGGTGTTATTAATGCACATGCACTGGAACCTACATTTCAAGAAAAAAGCGCGGGAAAAGCATGCATGAAGTTTCCATCCATGATGGCAGTGCCTTCCAAAGTAAAATACGAAAAATAATAAATTGATAAATAAAAAATAACAAAAGATACACAGAAAAACAAAAACAGAAAATACAAATACATAAACCTAAAAAATGTTTCCACAGGATACATAAACCTAAAAAATGTTTCCTCCAAACAGAAGCTCAATACAGTAATCACTACGTCAAGGATGATGTCTCTTTTTGCCTTCATTGATTGCACCATAGGTGCATGGATTGACAGATCAACAGATCATCCTCAAGATTTCCTTACGTACAAGCTAGTGCACTGACACGTTTTCGTTTTGAACAAAAGCATGGGCCCCACCAGTTCAATGTGTCTGCATCTTGCGCTGCAAAGATTCGGTTAATCCTTTCCCGGTTAATAGCGCAGGTGATACATGACACAGCAGTATGCTTAGGCGTTCTAAGTTGTTACAAGACATTCTTTTAACAGCAGCTATCCCATTTATGTGGTTAAATGACCATTATACGAATGATTGACAAATCGATGCACAAAACAAATCTGACTGAGGTTTCTATGAGGTAAAAGTTGCGCGCGAAAGAGCATTAGATGGAAGACGTGTTGGAACTGAAACGAAAATGAGAAGTTGTGCACATAAGAGCAAAGCTTAAAAAGGAGGTCTTACAACTATCCGTGTTGATCTTCACGAACGCCGTGACTATTGCAAAGAAGGTGATGCACAGAACGAACCCCAATATGTTCCGTATGTCTTGCCCGATCCTGAAAAAAAAAAAAAGAAAGAAAAGAAAAAGAAGAGAGAGAGAGGTGCCACTTAAAAGACAGTCAACTCAAAAGGCTTCCCCCGCCCACTTTCAGCTTCTACTAAAGTCAATCAGGTATGATGGTGCTTTCATTTCTATAAAAGATAGAAAATGCGGTGATGTACACCCGTTCTAAAGTTCAGCAGATCTAAGGAGGAGGAGGAAGAAACAGATGGAAAGACAGAGAGAAACAGGAAGAACCCTCCCTGCCCTTCCATCCATTTTTTTAGGTTTGTAGTTAGGGGAGTGGGTTATAAGCGACAAAACACAGTATCATCACGCCTCAATGTCAGTTATCTACGTTTTGTGCAATGGCCAGGTGACCCACAAGTGGGGGTTGAAGAGCTCACCTGTGATTAAAAAGTGTTCCCAGGTAGACGGCTATGAGCGAAGGAAAGGAGCTGGCCACTGAGAAAGCGCCAAACAGGTGCGCTTGCAGCTCCGTCTTATTTGTGAACGTGTAGTCGTACGGTAGGGACACGTTCCTGAACTTGTACATCCAGAACTGCAAAAGAAATGAAGAGAAAAAGCGCAGTAGTGGGCAGTCAGTAGACCACAGCAAAAGACAGACCACTACATCAAACAATGCAAAAAAAAAGTGAGAAAAATGCTGCTTCCCAGCATATTCCAAATATATAACCTTGATGCCTTTCAACAATTGAAATTTAATTAATGTACATCTTGCGACAAATGCTTCTGGAACACAAGATTTACAATTCCTGCTTATCTCAGGAACAGAGCCTTTATCTAGTTAAACGTTTCAGCCCATAGTAGATATTGTAGCCAACACATTTATTCATTAAATAGGAAGCATCATGCATTAAAAGAGCAGAAATTCACAGCTGAGGTGGAGCTCATGTCCCAGAAACTTTTGTTCACAACAGCGCTTCCTGTCTTCAGCAAGATGTATCAATGTATTGGGGCAGAAGACTTCACAAATCATAAATACTTTGCAGAATTTCACTGAGGTGCGGTCTGCATGCAGCAACAAGGTAAGCAAACAAATTGACCCTTTCACGTGCTGCATACGCTGGGAACATCTAGCCAGGTCCATTTTATTTTCAACATTTCCCTTCTTTTCCCAATTTTGGGCTGTCAAGTTAGGGGTAATACTCTCACACAAGGACAGCCTTTACACAAGTGCATACAATTCATTTTTACAGCCAATGTCAGGAATTAACAGAAATGATAGGACATGCACAGGCAAGAGAAGACAAAGATGAGTACCGTATTTTCCGGTGTATAAGACGCACCTTTTTTCCTAGATTTTCGCTGGTGCGTCTTATACAACGGTGCGTCTTATATACGCAAAAAGTCACGTGATTCTGCGAGACCAATTTGTTTATATTTAATTTACGAGTACGATAAACTGAGCTCGAGAGCATTCGTAAAAATATATCTAATTTTGTTGTAACAATGAAGCGGCTGCGATCTTAGATGTCAGCTACTTGCTGTTCAAGCAGCGCGGCGACCACGGAGATTACGGCCGCAATAAAAGCCACCACTGTCGCGTGCCCCATTGTACTGTTTGAATTGTTTGTTCTTAAACGAAGAATTAAACCCACAGAACTGAGGCAATAAATAAAAAAGCACCACAACGGTCCATTGTAACGTTGTAGCGCCCACAATATCAGTTACAAAAGCGAAAGTACCACTTCATTATCATCATCATCAGTTTCCGTGTGAGACGTCGCTGCAGTCGAGCAGTAGTCGCAGCTTCCGGCTTCCGGTCGCCATTTACGTTTTGTATGCGTGTGTAGGTGGTATCCGATGGTATCCGACGATCGTGTGATAACCGTGCGGCGCGTTCGTTGTTTGTGTTCTCGCCAAGTCCCTAAAGCCCTAAAGGTATGGTAGCCACCACAGTACAGGCAGTGCCAACGATGTGCTTCAAGGTGCTTACAATGCTGCGTAAAAGTTACTCAGAGGCTGACGACGGCAACCCAGCGATGCTGCCAACCGAGGCGGAAGAACTTTTGACAGTGCGCCGGAGAATGTGGCTTCAAATCCAGTAGAATAAATAGTGGTTTTCTGCGCCTTAATAAAACTGCTGCTTACAGATATTCAGTGCCGTGTGTGACTACGCATTTCGCAATCAATGTACTCTGCGTGGGTCATTGTGTTTTATCATGTCGACTGAGTTAAAAATAGATGCGTCTTATACAAAGGTGCGTCTTATATATCATTTTTTCTTTCGAAAGTCGTAAAAAGTAGGGGGTGCGTCTTATACAAAGGTGCGACTTATACACCGGAAAATACGGTATTTTCTTTCTCTTTTGCCTGTATGTGTTTTTTTGAATGCATGTATTTGCTTGTCTTTCCAAAGTGTATTTCTCGCACCAAACAAGAAAGAAGAATGTGCAAACGAATAACTCACATCACTGGCGTTCGTCGTGAAGTTCCAAGGAAGCATGAGAACCACTCCCAATAAAAGGAATACATTTCGTACGAAGTAATATCTGAAAAGGAAAAAGACAGAAAAAAAATTTACGTATTTGCACATTACATATTTCAGCACTAGTGCAAGGTTGCACAACGTTACACAGTTAGTTGCTGAAAGAGAAATACTTGACACAGCTAAATAAGCATTTCAACATTCCGCCTTCGTTTTGCCCTGCAATGATATCAGCTTCGAAAATGATAACTTCAAGGGTGAGAGCAAGCAAGTGGGGGCGATGCGCGCTCGCACGAGCAGCCGAACTCTCTCCTGTTAACTCGAAAATATGCCATGATTGCCGCCACTGTACAACCTCGTAGAGTGCTCGGCCACGCACTCGCATGATGTAGCTCATACTGAACGCGATAGTACATTAAGCTTATTCCACTCAAGAGAAGTGATATTACATTAAATGGCACTGCATACCAAACACTTAACATGGCGTCTATTGTTCAACATTAACTTAATCTCCTGTACCACCCCCCTCCTCTGAAGGGCTGTTTTTTTTTTGGGGGGGGGGGGGGAGCTTTACTCGAGCGTTAGGCCGGAAATGCGAGCACTTCACTGCAGCATTAAATTGAAGGCTGCACTCTCACCTCTACATCTCTTCCGTTGGATCCTGCGTATTTTTATAGTGCTATGTATTTATGATTGCATGAGTGTACACCCTGCGCCAAAGGTTTACGGGATGTGTACTCCACTGCAAATGTGAATTTTACAGCAGAGAGATTTGCCGTGTGTTGTAGATAGAAAATGATCATCATGAACCAAGAAGCACTCAATCACCGCCCAAGCATTCTGTACAGATGGGTAACAAGAGAACCTGAAACGTGCCCAGCAGCTCTGCTGTGACCTAGCCTTGTGCGACTTAATGCCAGCTGAGCTAATTTTTTTCTGCTCTCTTTAACGCATGATGCTTCTAATCTAGTGGGTAACTGTATATGTCGCAAGAACACCTACAAGCTGGAATATTTATTTGGAGGCTATGTTCCCAGACAAAGCGGGAATATAACTTTCACGAAATACTTGCATCCTACGAACTTTTGCTGCAACGTGTGCATGTTTATTTCCTCTCCACTTCTGCTGCAGTCCAGCAAGGGCTGCAGTGTAAATAAATAAAATAGACAAAAAACATTTCCTGAAGCTTACGATGTCACGTGTTTAGTTCTCCTTGTCACACAACACTCTTAGCACGCAAGTTTCCAGCAACAAAATTAACTCAACGAGTCTGTATGAGATTCAGAGCATGCAAGACCACCTAGAGAAATTTGGGATTTCCTAAATTATTTGCGAGTGGAGTATGTTCCATCCATCAATTGCTGCTACGACTTCTAACAATTATTAGTATTTTTAGCAAAGTTCAATATGTACTTACACTATGCTTTTCAGCTAGTTGTGAGATAGTATGTCAGGATTTAGAGCAGTGTTTTGAATCTTTTGCATGACGGGAGCAAAATTCACTTTTTAATTTTTACACTTAATTTTGTTATGCCGCCTGGTCTTTCCAATGTGACGCTTTCTGTCACCTTGAACGTAATGCCCATAGTGCTGTGGAAAAAGCGTATATGAATGCGTAAATAATAAATGAATGAAATGAACAAACAATTCGAAACTCTGTGGGAGTTCATTGTGCAAAAAACATTTTGCCCGACCAAAGAGCAAGGTTTGCAGTTGCGCGAGGCTGTACCAGATCGACAGGATATTTTCGTGAAGCAAGCAATTGTGTCGGCGATGCAAACTTCATCATGTGGCATGATGGCAGGAAGTGCTACGTCCCGGTCCGTTACAGCCCGGGAGTTTATCTCGAAAGCAGTACAATATGGGATAAACTGCCGCAGCTCTCGGTTTTATGAGCAGCTTGTTGCTAAGCAACGCAACACACATGGAGGGAAGTGGTAAAGTTTAACAACTGTTTGCGCATTCCAGTACTGCACCTGTAGCCCAAAGGGAACAAGAGAGTGTGCACAATTTCTTGCTTTCTTTAAAGACATTGCCATGACACAAACAGCTACAAGGTCGTTGGCCCAGTTACAACACATATGAATAAAAACCTAAACCGTGGATGAAATGGTGGAAAAGGAAAATCATCCCTATTTTCGTGCCTGCATTTTACTACTGACGAATACTACTTAAGACAATTTTTAATTTCTAAAGGCCGCTGCTGCCACTTGTAGCATAGTAACCTGATTATATGAGAGTGAAGTAAAAGCAAGCTGAACCATGATCCATTGTATATTGTGCAGATGTTGTGAAATAAACAGCAAGAGTTCAATTATTATAGGAACGGATTTATGTCGGGCTATCACTTCTTCGGACCACGCACCTCTGTTGCCACAGGAAGTCTTCAAACGATAGAAAGAAAAAAAAATTTTAATAAATGACACAGCACCTCGGCTGACAGCTTCACACACGAGCTCACATATCATTTGATGAAGAGTGCGCTGTAACCTTTATGACAAATGAGTGACTGCAATAAAGGTTGCTGTGTTCGATCCCCATTCATTCACCTTCGTTTTGCACCAACCTTAAGAGCATGTTCGTTTCTGAGTGGCCCACGATCCCAGTGAACGGTTCGACTTTTCTTTCTTTTCATTTGACAGAGGTGTGACGAACAAATAAACCGTAACAATTTCACACTGTGCTCTTTACGCTCCATCAGTCACTAATTTGCGACGGCCAATCAATCAAGTCGAGTCTACATATGGTGATCATGACCAACTGTACTTTAGTAGGCCGTAGTGGTAATACGAGCACACGTAGCATATCTCTTGTGGTCACTGATCACTCTCACTACTTGCTGCGACTTTCGATTTTCGGTGTGTGCATACTGACCATTGCACGTTGCTACCACACTCGCTACGTTGTATTTTGCCGTGCCGTCAACTTGCGCAGCACGAAATCTGGAAGTGTGACGATTCACGCTGCTCACCTGTCAACGGGAACAACACAGGCTGGCGTTGACGCCGGAACAACGAGCAACGGATCGTCCACGCTGCTGTCAACGTCATCGGCAGCTCGCAGTGTCGCACTTCGATACTGCGATCGCGTGGTTTGAGGCACAACACCTTCTCGAAGCACGGGTACCCTGTCGTCGTCCTGTACCGAAGCTGCAGCACGAAAATTGCGTCCGTACACCGGCGCATCCATGATTCCTCAGCACCAGAAAACGAACAGCTGCGCGTCAAACTCGCAGACCGTGGACTACAGGCATTCCGCAATTCGAGAGACACGCGCTACATCGCCGGGACGTTACAGATGACTCACAAACTCCTGCGCTAAGCGCTACGATGAACACGACCGACTGTCACGCGAGGAGAAATGAAACAGCTTTTGTCGCTGGGAGCAGCATGTGATTACGTCAGGCGGACAGCCTGCGGCAAGGCATCAACCTTCCTTTGCCATCTCTCCGCTTGCTTGTGGCGAGGAGCATGGAGTTTTCAATGGACCATAGAGTTTCTATGGCGACAAGGAGGAGAGATTGTGACGTAAATGTCACATGTCACTAAAAGCCACCACGCACCAAACACTTGATAGGTGTGGCAGCGCGGCAGTAATGATATGGTAATGATAAGCGCGATGGCACGAAGTGTACAAATCGTGAAGTTCGGGGCGTAGGTTTGCGGACGAGCGCTGCAGTCGAGTTAACTCGAATCGCGCGGCGTCTACTACGGCGGGGCGCGCGTGTATTTACAGTAACTTATAAACGTAAGCACCCCCCCCCCCACCTGTTTTCTCACTTGAAAATCTTAAACGTTCGAAATTATCGGTTCAACCTAATTTATTTTAGACATGTAGGCTGCTGGAAAAAACCTCAAGTAAATCAACTTCAAATTTTGCTCATGCGGATTTCTATTGTGTCCCTCCCTTAACACACAGTTGCGGAATTCGGCTTCTACCCCCCTACGATATTTCTTTTTACAGTAAGATGAAAAAAAGGCTACACCTCTGCGGTTCCCAGATAATGCAGAGTAATCAAATCAGCTGATGTATATAAGGCCTTGATAAATTAATACGGATGACAGGGATTAATTTACATTTCTGCTAGCTCAATAGTCATCAACAGAAAGATACAATATTGTTTATACATAAACTATACATATCTCCATTTGTAATGCTTTCTCTTTCAAACCAGTGCTAAAAGACAAACCTTTTTATCAACAGTTGCTTCACGATTTGCCCACTGAAACATGCACATTCAAGCAAGAGGACTGCATAACTGCATTGATTCATGTGAGACACACAGAATAATTGTCCATCTTACAGACTGACTAAACACTGGTATTACAGACAGCCAGGCAACTGGAAGTCCTGTTTTTGAGTGATACAAATTATTTATATCCTAAACAGGAACAGACATTCAAAGAAAAAAAATTGTGTAAGCAAGCACCTAAGAACACCATCTATGTATACAACTGGCCTTTTTTTGCACATGCCCACTGTTCTTATCTGCCGTCAAATCTAACACAAGCTCTTTTAGCTGTCAGAGGTGCTTCCCAGTGGCACGAGGTATCTCATTTAACTCCATTACGCACTGCCAACCACATTCCGTCTTACCTAAGAATTAAGTTACCCTCCATTAAACCAGAGGCCTGCATCATACATGAACAAAACAGGAAGGCTTTAGTTTCAGGACTTTCGCTCTGAATGAACATTTCGGGTTGAATATCACTTACGACTGAAAGATCGGTTTGTTTGGCATAACGTTTTCACGAATTGGCACAATTCAAAACGAGGGAAGGAAACATGGTATCAAAAAGACAGACGGGATACTTCCCATATACGTTCTCTTTGTTACCTCCTCGTTTCCTTCACTCATTCCAAGTTGTGGTAAACTGTGACATTACGCAGCACTAATTCACCCAAACCCTTTCCTTTGGGAGTCGGTGGACAGCCAGCACACCATTTAAATGCCACACGCAAGGCCATTTCACCCACAGTGACCGATGCCTTGTGCAAAACGACAGGCAAAAGGATCCACTCACCTTTTTTTTCCTATCTTTTTTACTTGTTTACTAAGGTCTTACAACAGGTCACCAGCGTAAAAACACCACTTCAGCCAAGCGTAACCTTTTAGACTACACAAGTTTCCAGAAAGCCCTACCCATGCCCTCAATGACTGCCCCCTTCAATCCACTGCACGCTACCACAATCTTAGCATTCATATAAATAACAATCTTTCTTGGAAGCACCATACACAATATCTAATATCTAACCACTCCTTAGGATACTTGCAGAGAAATTTTTCACCTAGGCCTGTTTCATTAAAACAACTGTTGTACACAACTTATGTGTGCCCTCAATTGAAATATGCTTCATCCATATGGGATCCTCATGAAGTCATACTAATTAACAAAATTGAATCGGCACAAAACCACCCTTTCTTCCATTCTAGCTAACTATTATCACACTGCTAGTGTTACTTTAATGAATAGTCAAGGAAGGGAAGTTTGAGGGCTCATTTCTTTGTTTGACACAGCCTTAATGAAAACCAGCAGACCAAGGAAGGTATAGGGGACGTTAATTGTATTGTTTTTAAGTGTATTGTAGTAATTACGACATAAATGTCAAGAATGTGGATGAAAAGACAACTTGCCGCCGGCAGGGACCGAACCTGCAACCTTCGGATTATGCCCCCGATGCTCTCACCAATTGAGCTATGGCGGCGGTCGTCCCCTCGTTCACGTTATCGGGTATTTACGTGCATAAAACCTGGGAGTGTTAGTCAGCGCCGCTCGTAGCCATGACAGTGAGTGTGGAACACTCTCTCTTTTTTAGGGGCGAATTCTTAAGCTCCTTAAGGCGGCACCCGTTCGTCCCTCGTAGTAGTGCGTAACCAGTCGTAACGCTAGTACCAGATCTTGACCTCCAAGGTGGTGCCGGTGGGGGATTTTTCCTGTGCGTTGTTGAACAATAAAAAATTCGCAGCGTGCGCGTTAACTAAAAGCCGAATTCTTCTGTCTCTCATTCCCCATTAGCAGCCATTGGCATGTTCCAGTAGGAAACGTTAGTAGAAGTAGAAGTGTAAGTGTTAGCTAAAAGTCGACTTCTTCTGTCTCTCATTCCCATTAGCAGCCATTGTTTACCTCCAAGGTAGTGCCTGGTGAGATTTCTCCTGTGCGTGATTAAACAATAAAAATTTTGTTCAAAACGCCGTTGATTGATGAAATAAACCAACGAAAGACGCCAGATGTTTTGTAAAAGCAGAACGAAAGAACGCCAGATGTTTCTAAAGCAAAACGAAAAGACGCCAGCTGCTTAACGAAAGACGCCAGATTTTTCTAAAGCAATGGTTTTCTAAACAATGAAAATTCACAGCGTACATGTAAAATTAAAGTGAGCTGCAAGTCGTCATAACTCATCGAACCTTTAGTATAAACGCGCCCGATCTCACGTCGGTGATGATGTACTGGGCAGAATTCACGGAAGATTCACGGTTTACTGATGAACCTCCGCAGCTTCGCCCACTCATCATCATTCACTCGGTGGATATGCTGTGATTTTTTTGCCAGATGCTGTCACATAGCACGTGAACCTTTAATGAGCGGACAGCTGAACAATAAGCCCTTACATAGCACCTGAATGCACCAAGTCCGCTGGAATGAGACCCTCGCCATGAATGAATCAGGGAAGGGAATTTTGAGGGCTCATTTCTTTGTCTGACAACCTTTTTCATAAAATCTATTACCACGACGCAGCTCTTCGCTCCTTATGGATCCATCTTGTGCCCCATTATTCAGTTACTCTTGATCACATACATAAAGTTAACGTACCCCATCATTACATCATAACATGCTCACAACCATTCCTTCCGAAGACTTCGATCGATTGGAATAACCTACCTGAATCATTACTGAGCATCAGCAATTCCCTTCGTTTTAAGAATGCACTAATCAACATGAAATAATGAATGGTACAAAACGGTGTAATTACATACTTATTCATGGACATTGCGCATTTAGTAAAGTGCATGCTTTGTGTAATATTGTCAGGTATTTAACTACGTATTATGTAGTGCAGTTCCCTGCACAATAAATTGCGAGAACTAATCCTGTATTTTCTACTCTTACATAGTGTTTTCATCCCTCTCCTCATAATGTACAAACTGTAACCTGACGGCCTCGCAAATAAAAATAAATGAGTGCTTGCATGACACAGCAGAAATAAATGCCAGCGTCAGCTGTAATGCCGTGACATTAGGGGTGTGCGAATATTCGAAATTTCGAATATTTTTCTAATAGTGTTTGCTATTCGATTCGATTCGCACTGGAAGTTTACTATTCGAACTTTCCAAAAAGAAATAGAGTTCACGTCCGACTGAAAGTGACCCCTTCAAATTTTCAATATGCTTCACCTCATTACTCCCGTATTGCGGCAAAGCTGCCTTTCAAGCTCCGTTACGGTCGAATTTTGTCAAAAGACAGTCTGTGTCCGATTGGAAGTGGTCCCTAGATTTTTCAATATGCTTCATCTCATTACACCCTGGTATTGCGGCAAAGCTGCCTTTCAAGCTCCGCTACGGTCGCAAATGTATTTAACTCAAGAAAACGCTGGTTCCAACATGGAGATGAAAGGTGTGGCAGAGGTGGGGGCACAATTAATGCTGTTTTGCACCTGAAATTTCGGCAGGAAGTCCGAAAAATCGGAAGCCAAAGCTTTTTAGCATCCAAAATTTCAGGTGTTCTTATATATTGACTTCTACGAGGCAGTTTTGGAACTCCAGACTTGAAGGGAGCACACCCTTGTCCACCACATCAGTTGGGCTTCCACAGAAGTTGAAAGAGGAGGAGAGGCTGAGGAAATGATATCTTTGCCTATCACGTGTAAAGTGTTGTCAGCAACACTTTGGTTGCACCAAATCATGTACATAAATACAATTTGTCCTCTACATTGCCTCACTCTTGATAAGACAACTATGAAACACCACCCCACCAGTGCTTCATCAACCTAGCAAAAAGAAACACTTTCATGTTGCTATCTCATAAGAATATGCTTAGGAATCCTCTCTAACATTTTATTTTTTCTGCAATTTTGCTTCGAAGTATATGAAAAATATTCTAGAAATATTCGAGAAATATTCGAAAAATATTCGATTCGATTCACACTCACACTTCAATATTTGAATTCGCTTCGCACCCAAAATTTTGCTATTCGCACAGCTCTACGTGACATTAAACAGAACAGAAAACAAGCTATCAAAAAGAATATAAAACAAGACTTGCTGTAAGAAGAGAATCGACATTCCCATTTCCGGTGATGCAAGAACCACCTCATGAAATGGACAGAACTCCGCTGGTAAAAGTCAATCTGGTTTTATTTGGTAGTAATCACTGTCTTTCAAAATAACTTGATCTGGCATTAACAGAGATCTGGCCTTACTAGTATACAACATTTTTTCACAGTTTTAAGGCAAGAAGAAAAGAAATGGCTGGATAGTAAGCACGCAACAGAAGTTAGGACTTGCGGTAAGCCTCAACTCCTGTTGCGTGCGTGTTCAGTCTTTTGCTCGCACTGTTTCACGTATGAGCAAATGTGTCGCGAATTCAGTGCACTGAAACAAAGCTATAGTACAGTGGCTATTACAGTAACGTACGAGAGGCGTGAATGATTCAGGATTTTTGTCAGTATCGGTGACAGTATGCCGGGGAAATCAATAACGAACCATCAACACTCCCATTACTCTTGATAAGTTTCACATAGAAAATTTTAACAACAGTAAAATTCATTATTGCCCCCCCCCTCCCCCAAGGTTGCCCCAAGAAAGAATGATCAGAAGCCCCTCTTGATCTGATCTTGTCGGTGATAAGCCGTCTCTCGTGTCTGTGTTAGCTAATACTGCAAGATGGTCTGATTCGTGTTTGCTTCCTCGCATGCTGTAATATGGGTGTGCCAATTTTAGCTTTTCAAGTAAACGCTGTAGAGTGAAATTACAGCCAGTGGTCGCAGGGCCCATGCATTGAAATGCAGCTGTTGCCTCACCCGCGCTTGTCATCACCTCGCTGAACAACTAGCCTGCTGGTGAGCGTGTTTTTTTCGTTTAATACTTCCGCGACGTGGTAGCTTTCTTACAGTACCTCACTCGCAGGCGACACATTCAATTCTGACTAAGCCCAAATAGGATCGAAAGTGTCACATGTGGCCAAGGTATAACGCATAACACTGTAGCCAGGCTACTTTGGAGCAGTCATAAAGTAAATGAGCTTTGTCAAGTTCTACGCAACAGTTACACGAGCTTCGAAACACTTCCTTGTCTACTGAGCCGGCCATTTGCAACCCTTGTTAGGGTGAAGTTTCCATCTACCCTTTTCTCTTCAACAACTATTATCCGACACAGTTGGAGGGAGGGCAAACAGAGACAACAGAATGCCCTGTGCCGTTACAGAAACTAACGTAACAGTCAAGCGCACGTAAACAGCTAGAGAGGAAAGAAACTCAATACAGAGTGTGACGCGGTACATCCAGAGAATGTGATCTGCAAACGTGAACTCAAGAGATGCACACTGCAGCTAGTGAAACAAACTTAACTCTTGACTAAGTTACCAAATATATTGAGCAAAATACAAAAACTCAGTTCTAAAATCAAAATGTGGCATTTCTCGGGCCAACGTAGCAGAAATCTTGACTACGTTAGTAGGGTCAGCAATAATTCCCCACTTGCATACGCTTTCATAAAACGAATAACAATATTTTCAATCACTTAGTGACGCAGACTGACATGACACTTCGTCTCAAATTTTTGCATCAGCGGCAAAATCAAATGTTATGCCAAACGATACGCAAAATGCAGTACGATCCGTGGACATTTGCCGTTGTTTTGGGTTTCAGATTTCTGCGTTTAGAAAACAAACGTCAGCAGCATCACAAGGCGACGTTTATCGGTAGTGACACAATTTTACGTTTATGGATGACCTTTAGGGAGCAGAGAGATTTAAGAAATGCAATAGAAAAAAATAATAAATCAAACAAACTACAGAACGGTTCCCAACAGTCCATGGTACAAATCAGCTATGCAGACGCCTGCACCAAAGCATCTCGACTTCCAGGCTTGATGGGGACTTGTTCCAATCAGTGTTCCAAGACGGGTGGCTGGATGGTGACGGGTGTGGCCTGGAGGTGCCGGTGTTGACCCTTACTCGACGTCGTCTTCAACGAGCGGTGGTCCTCCGGCACTGTCCGCTAGGCGCTGCATACAGTGGAAGTTCGTCACGTGAGAAAGGGAAAACTGGAGTTTCGTGCAGTACATTTCCCAACTCGATGACATTACGTAGGTTTGTCACTAGCACAAATCGTAACTTTCAAATGTCATTCGAGGTGGCATTGCCTTCCTCGATAGCAAAACCGTGTATCCCTTATAGAGTGCAAACAGCAATCTACAAGGGATACACGATACAATGAAATTAACACAAACAACATGCTTCTACTGTATCCGTGTATACGTAGGTCTTGAATAGCACTATGTGTACCTACGACTTTGACATACTATTTAGGTCACTGCATCAGTACCTAACAGAACATATTCATACTATAGCATTCAGCAAGAGTTGCAACACGCAAGCCACAGTGGAATGATGCTCCTGACAAAGAAGTGGAGAGGGTTTCGCCATTCTGGCATAACGTGTATCGCATACTTTTTCGTCGCATGTTTCTTGCGCAGGCTAGCCGAGGAGCCCATCACAAAGCAAAGAAAAAGAAATTGCAATGAATTACTAAGCACATTCTAATCAGATGAGAACACGAAAGCGTGTCTTTTGGCTGTGTTCGTGCGGAGGTGTGCTGGAAAGTCTGCTGCAGGGATCTCTTGCACCATGACTGCAGGTGGTTGCTGCCACATAGTGGACAGCGTGATGAGTGTCAACGCGGCAATGCCAGCTGGCTGTGCCCTTTCGCCAAACTAGCTAAGGAACGTGGTCGCAGCTGCAGGTGGTTGCTGCGCCAGTTGTTGGTGCCAGCGTCAATCCCGGTGTGAGAGGTCACATGCTTTCTGGACATGGCTTTTGCATACGACAGCTGGATGTGCACATTCGCCAACCTAGCAACAAAAGGGCTTTCACGTTAACCAACAGAGAGGTCAGCTGCGAAGCTAAGGCAGTGACACGCCCCAGTGAAGCACGCTGTGCTAAGGGCCTAGACCACCTCAATGCTCAGGTGGCCGGGGTATCATAGCTCCTACATGAAAACATGGGGCTTTGGATCTGCGTTTGGATCAGATGCGCTTTTTGTCACAGGGTGCCGCTGCGTGCCATTGCCACACTCTATAGTGTGGTAAAGTTACACAGTAGCAACACTAGCGCACACAGGAATCGCAACAGGAGAGAGCAATCACATGTCATGACGTGCGCTGACGTGGCTTCTTTCCCCCGCGTCATTCCTAATTGTGTAGCTTCCAGCACACTTGTCGGGACGAGAGAATAGAGAAAGTGCTTAAAGTGGATGACAAATCCCTGTAACTCCATTCGTTGTTGACAGACTCGAGAAATGTTTGCGGAAATCAATTCGCGAGGCAATGAACTCCGATGCAGAGGTCATTCAATAATTACTTGAAAAAGTGGTTCAGGGCCTCTTGAAGTTCAAATGTCGCATTTCATTCTGCAAGAACTGTACAACGTAGGTGGTTGCCATGTTATCACTGACCTGCGAGACAACGGGCAGGCGCTGCAGGAGCAGGTGGAACACCTGGGGAGGCAGGGTCTGCTGCAGCACCTGCAGCAGCTGCTGGGGCTGGCCGCAGACGGCCACCGCACTGCTCAGGTGCTCTACGCCGTTCTCAATGTCACCTGCACGAAGGTTGAAGGTACGCAGCACACTGTGAGGACAGCCACAACTTGAAAGCAGGACCCACCTGATACGCCATTTGAGTCTCAGTCACTTCTACCACATTCCAAAGAAGTTAAAGGGGCAATAAAACGAAACAATGAATTTGCTTACATTGATAAATTGTACTCTGAGAACTCTAATGTGGTTAACCTCACCATCCTGTGTTCATTAAAGGGACACTAAAGGCAAATAATTTATGTCAGAGTGAAAGGTCAATGTGTGAGAACGTCTAAAACGTCAATAGTATCAACAGTAGTGCTGTAGTAATCGAGAAATTAAGGTAAGTGTAGGACACGATGTGCGCCACGAGTGGGACATTTTGGAAATGATCCCGATGACGTCAAGAGTCCCGAGTACTATTAACCACTAGTAATCAAACTAGTTGCGATAAAAAAAAGAACCTTCCGTGCATCACAAGACGTAATAAAATGCTGCTTGTTCATTTCTGTTTGATTCATGGAAAAAAAGAACCTCTAGATGTTACCATGGAGAACGGAGCGAGGGGTTCAGAAGTTCTGTTTTCGCCGAGCTGCGCGTCTCAATGGTAGTTTCGGTATCGTGAACTGCTGCGTGTGCTTGGCTCTTGCTATTTTCACACTGTTGATACACTACTGCTGCTGCTACTGGCCAAGCTAAGCTCCGTTACAGTGAACTATACGGTTTCGGAGTGGCTCGTGGCTTCGTCTTGGCAAAGTTGATGGCCGCTTTTGTGCAAGAAACCGTAGCATCGCCGGCCGGGCAGTAAAGGCGGGCAACGTTAGGCACGGCAACTGCTATGTCAGAAGGTCTGTTAAGGCGGGTAATGTGAAGACTGCTAACGCCGTGCTGACCACTAAAACATGGTTTTCTTTCAAAATAAGCATTTCCTTGGCATGAAACAAGCACTACGATGTTTCTGGAACGCTATTTCAACAATCAACGTCGACTTAATATTTACCTTTAGTGTCCCTTTAATACAGGAGAAAATCAAGGTCAACGTTTCATTGTTAAATTTCACGCTGGAATCTCCGCACACGACGTCACGGATTTCGAAGCGTATTTTTCATACTTTGGCAGCACTAGCTCAACGAAATTTCCTGAAACTCGCTATGTTAAGTCTATGGCCCCACCAGAGGACAATGTGCTTATTTTTTTACCAATCAGGAACTATGTGTGACCTAGTAGACGCCATCAAAATCTATGTCGCTGCATTTGGTGCAGGAAAACGAAGGTGTCGCTGCCACCCGCATTTTCTTTATGCGCGTCTTCTCATTTACCAAGCATCTTCTTACGGTTATAGTGGTGTTTTCAATATTGTGAAACTAATTCACTAATATACGCGAAAAATCATTCTTCTCTTTAGTGTCCCCTTAAATGACTGGACACTGAGTGATGTAATGCAATAACTATGAGTCAAAAGAAAGAAAATTATTTAAGAGAGTGCCAGCACAAAAAAATTTTGTTGTCTTGCGCTTCTTGCCACAGGATGCCGGCATTAACCACGTGACTACAGCCGGCCATTGAGGAGACACTGCCGGTCAAGTTCCGCTCGCGCGATTCAGCCGGATGCCGGGTGAATATCCACTCCCGTCCATCTTGCAATAAGAAGCCATTGAGAAACACGTGGACGCCTAAGCACCGCCAGCAGAAAGAAGCAGCACAAGAGCCTACTGGATCAAAAAGAAAGGTGATTTGTGTATAAGTGACACATCCGTGGTTTCGTGCAAGTCTGAATTTGAATGCTGTAGTTCCCTGCTGGATTAGAAATGGCTTTACAATGCCCTCATGTTTGATGTATAACGGTCATGTGAAGCAACGCTGTTTGCGCATGTGTGGTGCGGGGTTATATATAATTCTGCTCTTTTCCTGCGAATAAAATCAGTTGCGGGGGATGATCTTTTGTTGTGTTTCTTCTTTCTGCTGCTGGTGCTTAGGTGTCTAGGCTTTTCTCGACGCTATGTACCAACTAGCCCAGCAAAAAGTTCTGCTAAGAAGCTACTGACCCATTAATCACGGCTGGGAACCTCGTTTGCTCGAGCGCGCAATAGTTAATTAGTTGGAGACATTTTTGTAGGGCCCAGTTGTAATCTTGGTTCCAGGGAGCGCCGGGAGGCGGCACCAAGTTAGTTCTCTTCCTAAACAAAGCTGGCCACATGACCACAAAAAAGAAAAAACAGCGACGCAATGAATCGTTGACCATTATACGAGCACTTGTCCTGTTTTTCTATGATCCTTCCGCTGTGTCAACGTTTTTCGCGCACGTTCCATTCCATCGTGAAAATTGTACAAGCTGCCAATGTCACGCAACTTGTGAAGCAAGGACAAAAGAAAAATTTCCACTAAATACCCCAATGCACTGGAGAGGCAAATACTGAAAGGTACATCTGTGAGTTTGTGGAGAGCCCCCAAGTAAATCTAGTCCCAAACGGAATTTTGATTTGTCTCATGGGGTTATCTACTAAAAGTTTATTAGCATCTCCTGTCAGGCTAGTTAGTACCCATGGCTAGACACTGTCACACGCACAATTTAACAAGCTAACTGGGCAGGAAACGCTTCCTGCCTCATCTGTGTGTCGTTTTGCGAGTCTTAACAGTTTCTAAGCAAATACTAGAAGCTCACGTTATCTATCTCGAAGAGGAAACGAGTGCAAATGTAACCATTACAGTCCTAGAGATAAATGTTTCTGCAAGATAAACGTTTGGCCTTGTGGTGGGTGTGGTGTTCATATGCACCCATGTATGAAGTCGCAGTTGCTGTTTCGATAAAACCACATTTGTAAGAACATCGTTCTGTGTAACGCGAGAACATGCGTATCAGCTTACATTTAGGGAAATTAAATATCACCGTGTGCCTCAAATAACGCAAGCGGTGCCTGGGCAAGATCTTACCTTGTGCCAGCAGTTCCTCGCCCATCTGTACCTCGTGGATGAAGAACTTCTGTACTGCGTCGTAGTCCTTCAGGTCCGGCAACTGCGTACGCGCGTAGTTACGGGTGTTACTGCCGAAACGAAGCAAATACAGAATCCACTGCCACGATATCTTACCTTTCCAGTACCCCTGCGTGCTTGTTCCTTCTGTTGCTGTGCCTTGGCTCGTCCTGAAACGTGCGACATAACAGAGTTCACTAAAACGAGCGCTTCTTCACACCTCGACTTGGGTTTCCGTGGTCAGGGCAAGCGATATCCCACGTGCAATTCCTACGTTCTCACTAAGAGACAGCTGAATTAAGGTGAACTTCTAGGCCCGTACCAACGGCAGTTCTACAAGAACAACGTTCAGCAGTTTCCAGTCTTTGTGTTCTACAGAAACGATTTCATGCGAGGCCACGACTTACGTTCCCTCAGCTTTTGCTTGAACTGCGGGTCGCTCCGACGCTTTCGGTCGAAATAAATACAGTACCCTATGAAGAGAGTGCCGCAAACGCCGGCAGCAACGCTAAGCGCAGTCTTCGATACCATAACGCTCATCTCAACCATGTGGGCTGAAATTCTTTGGCGTGGAAAATCCGAAAATCCTCGGATGACGAACAATCAACCCCGGTCACCAGCCACACACCACCGTCAGCAGCGCACGCGTTGCGAAAGCCCTCTAGCGTCCGAAACACGAAGCAACTATCGTATTTACGATTTATGTGCGATGTAATCGCGAAACGAAGGAATTAATTACGGAACGCTCTTTCCCAAATACAAGCAAAACGAATAAGAGAAAGAAACTGAACGGAGACGAGAATGCACTTAGGTTTCTCAACTCGAAAGCACAGATGTAGAAATGGCGCGAAGTCTTGGAGCCATTTTAATTTTTTTGTCTTTGCGAAAGAGAATTTTCATTGTGCACTTGCAGTAAACTGAAGCAAGGCACTTTAGGGCGTTGGCTGAAAACTGACGTTTCGGTTATATGTTCCTTTCACGTTTAAAACGTACGAATACCAACAGCTATTTCTCCTGACTGCCCGCTATTTGTATAAATAGTACTTACGTGAATTAAGTCAAGTTGAATATTCAAGCCAGTCTACACTGACGAGAAGAGCCTAATGACGTTTGTTACCGGCACATGTCAACACAAACCTCGCAACGGGCATCTTGCGCCGCGCGATTCTGTAACACCAAAATAAAACAAAGTCCAAACGACTAGCAGTTCGAAGTGCTTTTATTTGTTCAGCGACCTCGCAATTTGACAGAACTTTACAGGAAGTCCGTGAGGAAAGGCAATGACAATGGGAAGGTACCACAGCACGAGGAAAAATAAAATGCATGAATGAATGCCGCTACAAAATAAAAGACCGGCTTTAGGCCTAACGACAAAGCAAACACCGACTGCCAAAGTGATTCTTTCAAACATGAAACATGAACATGATTCGCGACGCCGCTCAGAGCCGATGGCTAGCTAAGAGACGGCTTTACAAGCGGGATGACTAAGAAAATGTCCTCAAAACTCCTGGCTGGAGCCTCCTTTCTTGCCAGGCTTGCCGCCGGTGCTGGTTTGTCCCGTCTTCTTGGGCAGCAGTACGGCCTGGATGTTGGGAAGGACGCCGCCTTGGGAGATGGTGACTCCGGAGAGGAGTTTGTTGAGCTCCTCGTCGTTGCGGATGGCGAGTTGAAGGTGACGCGGGATGATACGGGTCTTCTTGTTGTCTCGGGCAGCGTTTCCCGCCAATTCGAGCACCTCGGCGGCTAGGTACTCCAGGACAGCGGCGAGGTAGACTGGAGCGCCGGCACCGACCCTCTCGCTGTAGTTGCCCTTGCGCAAAAGCCGGTGGATGCGGCCCACAGGGAACTGGAGACCGGCCCGAGAGGAACGGGACTTGCCCTTCGCCTTGGCCTTTCCGCCCTTGCCGCGACCAGACATGTTTGCTCACTCTTTTTTGACGCGTACACAACACACAACGACAAAGATGCCGACTGACCGACGGTACAGATTATGGAGGCGCCGCGCCAAAAACGATGGCTTATATAGAGACCGGAAATAAGCAAAAAAGAAGAAACACTGCCGTAGTTGCCAGTCTAGAAATGAAGTTTCGCTTTGCAACGCACGGCGACGTGTTTTCGGCAGTTTTCGGTGCTTGTGTTATTGTTTAATGCACGATATCGTAGAATTTAACAGAAAAACGTTGATACATTCAACCAGCTATTATAGTTTTATATTGTGAGAGTGGGTTTTTGTAACTAAAAAAAGAACTTCTAAACTAATAAACACCATCATCATCAATATTTATTTGCAAGTCTCAGATGCTATGCTTTATGACGCTGCAAATGCCGGAAGTGATTGCAGGCGCCAATCGCCGCTGTATCCACCTTGTTTTATGGCAACGTCCCCACAAAAATGACGTCACTTTAATAAAATAAAACTTATTACCATTCAAGTGTATAAAGTAGTACTTATTAAATCTGCAAAATATAAAACAAAAGATGTCTGACAAGTTAATTATAGATGTATTATAGATTATAGATTATAGAGTAACGCGGGAGACGAATTACAGCTCATGATTACTGAACTGGATACGGAAAGTAGAAGAGTAGGTCTGAAAATTAATATGCATAAAACTAAAGTAATGTGGAACAATCTTGGCAGAGAACAGCGCTTTGCGATAGGTGGCGAGACGCTGGAAGTTGTAAAGGAGTACGTCTACTTAGGACAGGTCGTAACCGCGGAGCCGAACCATGAGAGTGAAATAACTAGGAGAATAAGGATGGGATGGGGCTCATTCGGCAAGCACTATCAAATCATGAATGGTAGTCTACCACTATCTATCAAGAGGAAGGTATATAACAGCTGCATCTTACCGGTACTTATACCTACGGAGCAGAAACCTGGAGACTTACAAAGAGGGTTCAACTTAAATTGAGGACGACGCAGCGAGCGATGGAAAGGAAAATGATAGGTGTAACCTTAAGAGACAGGAAGAGAGCAGAGTGGGTCAGGGAACAAACGGGGGTTAAGGATATCATAGTTGAAATTAAGAAGAAGAAATGGATATGGGCCGACCACGTAGCACGTCGGCAGGATAACCGGCATAGGCGTGCGCAGGGGGGGGGGGGGGCAAAGGGGGCGAGAAGGGGGGGCGCAAAGTCAGCCCTATACATTGTAGGGGGGGCGATAGGGGGGGCGCAAAGGCAGCCGCATACATTGACATAATAGGGAGGGGGGCCGCTGCGACGAACCTTCGCCCCCCCTGAAGGGCAACCCTGCGCACGCTTATGATAACCGGTGGTCATTAAATTCCAAGAGATGGCAAACGCGTGAGGGGGAGACAAAAAATTAGGTGGGTAGATGAGATTAAGAAGTTTGCAGGTGTAACGTGGCAGCAGAAAGCACAGGACCGAGTTGATTGGCGGAACATGGGAGAGGCCTTTGCCCTGCAGTGGGCGTAGACAGGCTGATGATGATGATGTATTATAGATGTATCAGGCAATCTGCCAAAAACGAAAATCGCGTAGAGCCGCCATGCTTGAAACAATATTTATGCCGAAGGCCATTTGATTTCCTTTTTCTTTAGCATCATTGCACTCTCACTACAAAATATTTGTAAAAACAACACGGTGCTAAGCCCAAAATGTTTTTATGATGGGCAGAATAAAACAAAAAACGCATATTTGTAGTTTGAGTATTAGCCGCTTTTAGTGCTGCGGGCGCATGCGATGTGATTTGTTTGTTTATTATGTTATGGCTTGTTCGTCGTGCACATCCGTGGTCGTGCACGTCTGTTCGCGGAGCTGTGACGTCACACGTAAAGCGAAACAAAAATACAAGAGCTATTTCCTGTGTGCGATCATTTGTCGCTGTTGTCTCTTTGGTTTGGCTTGTGCGTGTTTGGTGTTATTTACCGTGTTGTGTGTTCATGAGGACCACATCGGTTTTGTCAACGTGAGTACACAGCCTTTCAGAACGAGGATTTTGCGAATTCTCGCGACAGCGCATTGACTAGGCGTTTCTGTGTTGACCGCGCTCATTCTTGCTCGCAAAACACCCTGCAGTTAAAAAGGAGGAAAGTGAAACTGTTCAGGAACAAATTGGGCTCGTTTTGTGGTAGTTACGAGCAGTTAACGAAGGTTCAATTACGCCGAACGTGTTACCGATGTAGCGTACTTTGCGCTTTTACGGCGCGTGTGACCCAGTTTTGCGGTTTACTCGGGAGGATAATACGATCACACATTTGCGCTATCGATCTTCGTTTCAGGAAGCGTAGGTCGCGGAGTTGCACGCAGGGTTCTTACAAATCGCTTTCGTTTTTGTTTTTTTCACGCTTTCGTGCCACATCACAGAACCCGGACGCACAAAGTCCGTACGGCGATTGCGCCGAGACGCCTCTTATTTTGCGTTATCTCCGGAGAATTTCGTCCGTGCAGCTCGCTAAGCCTAGTTTACGCGTATGTTTGGTTTTTGTTTCTTTTTGTTGTTTCCTCGTTGTCGTGAATGGAAGGACACGTACGGACGGATTTTGCGTATGCGCGCCACCTCATGCGCGTATTTCTCGGCTATCTTTCTGTTCTCGCATTGTGTGTAAGTATAGAAAGGATTCGACGGACGCGATTGAATCACTCGTTTCGGGATCTCGAGTCGCTGACGAATCTTTTGACGTGATCGCGTACGTACGCGCTATCGCGTTTCTGATAGGTGCTCCGTGCGGCCCTCTCGTTTGTACCGTTTCAGATGACGCAGCTTCTGAGGCGTGTAGACGTTCGCGGGAACGTGTGACTAGCGATGTCCGTCTAGGACGGGGAGACCAAAATATGTCCAGCTCGGACACGGATCCGACGGACGGCGTCCGATGTCCGGAGGCCGACTGCGGACAGCACGGCGACGCCGACGCTGCCGAGGGCTCCAGCGCTTCGGCCGCGACTCAGACCGAGGAGAAGACGCCCGCTGGAGTGCGACAGAAGTTGAGGACCCTGACGTTCGGCCGTCGTCGAAGCAAGAACGCGACGACGTCGTCATCGGCGGGTGCCGCCGCTTCCACCAATGAACAGCCTTCGTCCCGCGATTGCAAGCCGGCGCGGAAAGGCGGTTGGGGTTTCAAGCTCGGATGTAGATCGCGACGCACGGCGTCGTCTGCCACTGATCCCGTCGCCAGCGACCACCCTACGGGCTGTCCGATATGCATCTGCACCGGGTACCGCCGTACCGAGGAGCGAAGCGTCGACACCGACGCCACCGTGCGGGTGACGCCGCCGCGCAGTCATGGCAAGTTCGCCTGCAACCCGGACGGCAAGTACCGAGGCGACGAGTACCAGGTGGACGACTGGGACGAGAGGGCTCGCAAGGAGCGAGCCCGCGAAATTGAAGAGGGAGTCGACCCTCCCCCCGGATTCCGTAGCGACGGTCGACCTTCAACCTCTTCTTCGTGCTCTTCTTCCTCCGAGGAACAGCCGAGGGCTGCGGCGGTACCCTCTCCACAGCCTCTTCAACAACACCTTCCCGAACTAGCCCTCGCTCTTCGCAACCAACTCAGCTTCGCCAGTGGCGGCAACCCCGAGAGCCTCTCCCTTCCGTGGGAGGTCCTCAGCCAGATCTGGGACGTGGCACCGCAGGTCCACACCCAGGTCGACTACATGCACTGCCTGGTTCCCGACCTTCTGGGCATCACCTCGTGCGGCTTCTACTGGGGCAAGATGGACCGGTACGAGGCCGAGCGGCTGCTGGAGAACAAGCCCGAGGGCACCTTCCTGCTCCGTGACTCGGCCCAGGAGGAGTACCTGTTCTCGGTGAGCTTCCGGCGGTACGGCCGCTCGCTGCACGCTCGCGTCGAGCAGTGGAACCACCGATTCAGCTTCGACTCGCACGACCCGGGCGTGTTCTCGTCGCGCACCGTGTGCGGGCTCGTTGAGCACTACAAGGACCCGTCGTGCTGCATGTACTTCGAGCCCATGCTCACGCGGCCCCTGCACCGGACTTTTGTCTTCTCGCTGCAGCACTTGGCACGCGCGGTCATCTGCTCCTGCATCGCGTACGACGGCGCTGCCAAGCTGCCACTGCCACGCAGCCTCAAGAGCTACCTGCGCGAGTACCACTACAAGCAGAGGGTGCGGGTGCGCCAGATCGAGGATGGGGGCACCACGGTGCAGGACTTTGGGCCGGGCACCGGCCGTGGATACGGGCTTCTGGGTGCCTCCGCGCTTAACGGCTGCCACATAAACCCAGACGTTGGTTGACGTCGTTGTTGCGTACAGCTCCGAAGGTCCGGACAATGACGTTGTGCTAGTTAGGTTCAGCCAGTCACCGTTTGCAGGTGACCATAGTTCAGTTGATGATACAAACGTTGCCTAGAAGCGAACTTTAGGAGGTTAGCATCTTGGACCAGTTGGCAAAGGCATACGGGGTCCGTCCGTAAAGTAATGAAACTGGGTCTGGTAAAAATAAATTTATTGATCCAATCCGTACATATTATTTAACTTCTTCAAGATAGTTTCCTTGGGCATCAATGCACCAATTACAATGCAATTCCATTGTTGCAAAGGTTCCCTGAAAGTCAGTTGCTACGACCTCTCTCGGAGACTCTGCGACAGCCCATTGGATGGTGGAAACACTGTCGAAACGGTTACTTTTCTGGCTTCTCTTGAGCTTTGGGAACAGGAATAAGTTCACTGGGATTGCATCAGGGCTGATGCAGCCCTGATATAGCAGCATCGGAATCGTGTTGTATCGCCCAAGGAAACAATTTTGAAAATTTTAAATAATACGTACTGATCGGATCGGTCAAGTCCTTTTTACCAGACCCAGTCTCGTTACTTCACGGACAGACCCTGCATATTACACTAAAGGAAACGGGAGTGGGAATTGACAGGACCACAGATGAGGCAGTGGGGACAGGAGAGCACCTGTCTGCCAAGTTTCACGTCGTTTCCTTTAGCCAGAAGATGTCGAGTTGGCGAGCACTTGCCTCGCACGACAGGACTGCTCGTTTTGAAGATCTGTTACCATGCAACAGCTCGTCTGAATCCTTTTTTGGGCCAGTGTACGAGCTATCGAACAATATTTTACATTCTCCGCAGGTGCCTTCCACAGTTACAGGTGCCAACTTTACGCTTTGAAACGGCAAACGTGAAATGGAAAAAAAGATCAATTTAACTTTATATGTAGTTCATTTTAGAAACCTTATATAATGTAGTGGCCGTGAAATTGATATTGTGCTGGGTATGTTTGAGGAAAAAAGAAAGCAAGAGAACCTGTAAAGGTGAATATGTATTTTAGCGCTGTCATCGTGTGGAGAAAGTTCCATTGCTGCCACCAGTTCACCACATTTTGGCAAGGTTCTGAAAATTTGTGGCACATATTGGGTACCCCACTGTCCATGTAATAACTTAAGTGCGGCTATTCCAAATGTCGTGCACCGAGCTTCTAAAAAAAATAGGTGCGTCATGCTACGTGTTAACATGCATATTGATTTTTTCAGTTTTTTTGTGTTAGTCACAGTGTCGGGGCATAAAAGTTCCGGTGGTGTCTGCACACTTTGTTCCGGTGATGTCTGTGCACGCGTCACACTTTTTCTAGAACAAGTCTCCGGTGAATCGAGTGCTGACAGTCTGGGCTGCCATTCTGTAGGAATTCCTTTCTACTGTGCTCTACGCCAGTCATACCATCCGCAGCTCACAACCAACTGGTTGATTCCGGTGATAACGTGGACGACTCGTTGCTCTGACGAGTGTCGAAGAATGCTAATTTGTTAGTGTGGCAAGAGGCAAGTCTACAAAATATCAGCCCAAACTGTTGTCTGCTTGGTTGAATCGCTCGGTAACCAGGCGCACGTGACCACTTTTGCGATTCAGCACGACATTCTCATGTTCTTGGCCAACTTCTAACACTTGAACGTTGCACCATGATTGACATTGCTGTTTCTGTATGACTGATAAGATCACTGAGGAAATTAATGGCGGCAGCACTTCGAAGGGTTTTTCTTAACTGAAAATTGTAAAAATGCATGATAATTTATTTTACTGGCTTTTATTTTTGCATATTGAACATGCACATATGGCTGAAAATGCATTTGTCTTTTAAACCATTTGTGACTTCAATGGTACCTGTAGCTGGGTATACTCCGTTTCGCACATAGCAAGCAACATTGCAGATGCTACGCAAGTTCTGCAGCCTCGCGGATCTCTCTTCGGGTGTTTTGTGGCCCAGTTCTCAAATCTGTAATATTTTCTACAAAATGAATTGTATTCATGCATTATGACTACAACTTTTTTTGGTGAAAGTTTACGTCAAACTGCACGCCGCTTGCAGTGTGTTTGCGCTTTCCATAGGCAACGCGTTTTTTTCTTGTCACGAGCGTAAATGATGCACAAAACGCTGTGCTGGCTTAGGGGCCCCGAGCCGTTGTTCTGATAAGTTTGAAGATGTGGGTTCGATTGCCGACCACGGCGGCCGCATCTCAACAGGGTCGAAATGCGGAAACACCCACATGCTATATACTATCGCGCTCAGTATGAGCTACATTACGCGAGCGCGTGGCCGAACGCCCTGCAAGGTTGTGCAGTTGCGCCTATCATGGCATATTTTTGAGTTATTGGGAGAGAGTGTGGCTGTGCCTGCGAGCGCGCGTCTCCTCCACTTGCTTTCACCCTTGCTCTCGTTTTGCCCTGCGGTGATATCAGCTGCGAAAATGATAACTTCGAGGGTGAAAGCAAGCAAGTGGGGGCGATGCGCACTCGCAGGGACAGCCTAACTCTCTCCCAATAACTTGAAAATATGCCATAATCGGCGCAACTGTACAACCTTGCAGAGCGCTCGCCCACGCGCTCGCGTGATGTAGCTCATACTGAGCGCGATAGTACATGTTCACGTTAAAGAAACCCCAGGTGGTCAAAATTTATTTGGAAGCTCCCTACTTAAGTGTGCCTCAAATAACCTCCCCAGAATGACTCGCTGCGACTGCTTATCGCAGAAACTCATTGTTCCGATCGTTTTGACGGTGAATAAGCTCTATCTCCGATTCCTTTCGTCTGATGAGTACGTCATAACTACTGACGTAAAAGTAAGAGGCTTGACTTTACATTGAATTATGTAGCACAGGCCTGCCCGATATACTATGCATCTGTCCAGATCACTTTGTTACATTAAAGTAAGTAACACTTCTTGATTGTGGATGGAAATGGCAAAAAAAGCCTCTCTAGCCTTTGAGCGTTTCATGCTATATGTGAAGCGGAGTATAGTCATATGGTTTTTATGTTTTATTACCGCCATAGCCAAGAGGGGGAGGGAGTATGTAGTACACCCACACAAAGGTGGAAAACTTACCCCCCACCTCCCTTGGAATAAAGCTACGTGCCTTGTCTTTTGTGTAATTTTGACAGCTCTATTTCGGTTTATGAATAAGCATTAAATAGCATCTTGCTGAAAATGAGTTATTTAAATCAGTTAATCGTCGTTAAAAAATTGCCAGTGGATCCTCAACTGTACTGTGAACAATGACTCTGTGGACCTGTTTTGCAAAATTATCCATCTTTTTTTGAGAATTGGTAGTCTGTTAATATATATATATATATATATATATATATATATATATATATATATATATATATATATATATATATATATATATGACCATTATTTTGAAATGGAGTATACTACCTAGATGAGATAGGTCCTAGAGTCTGACACTGAATTGGAACTCCCTGCCTCCATTCTTGGTGATTCCTGGCAACTCCTTGGTGCACTCTTCGTATATGTTTGTTTTTATTGAGGTGCAGTGTCTACATCGTTAATGGTACGGAAATGATTTCTTAAGAATATGGAATGTTTTCATTTTCTGCAGTTGTCCGCTTCTTGCGCTATTGGAACGGACACAAAATTTTCTGGAATGACAGAAACAGAATGTGAAAAAGAAATGATCAGTCAAGATACTACTCCAGTTGGGCTTGCCAAGCCACACTTAATGACTGAAGTGCACTGAAGAGTTTTTGTGGCGAAAACTATTCTTTGCTAATGAAACGGATGTTATTAGCTTACATTTGTTGGTTGCCCTCAAGTTCCTCATTGTAAGCGCGATCTGGTTCAGTGTTGGATATGTAACACGTCTCGGGCGTTTATAGTGTCAAAGGACCAGTCACCAGAGGACTTTCTTTAAAGGTGCACCGCAACACTTTCTCGAACGTAGTCGGAAACATTGCCGATCTGCAGTCAAGGCTCCTGCAAACGTGCGAGCCAAATAATATTGCACTGCATGTGGCGAGGAATTTACTGTTTCATGTCAAATACAACAAGACATTGTTTGCTCTCCCCTCGGTAAATTACGCAGCAGGCGAGCATGACAGGTGTTTGCCGATTTCACCAACTATGCTTGCGCTTGACGGATTTGGAAAAATACTTAGTTCTGAGATTCACGAGGCAACGGTGACCATTAATAAGGTCATTTGACAGTGCTAACTTTGAGAGGTGCTGCAGGACCATTTCATAAATGCATGCACAAGACGAAGAAGTAACAGTGCTATCCTGCTCAAGCGCGTAGATAAAAAAAAGTGTGCTTCGATTAACGTAAACCTGAGTTGCGACCATACCGATGAAGTTTTGTGTCGTGTTAACGTGGTGGAGATCTTCTAACAAGGATGCAGACGAAATGCGCATTATTTTGCTTTGTGTCCAATTTCACTTATTAATAGAGAAGGACGGAAGATCTACTCAATGAGACACCGAAACGTGTAATAAGAGTGAGCCAAAGTGTTGCTAGCTTTCGCCACCACATTTCACGCTCACCATTTCGTGACATGACGACGACTGCGGTTGTCCGCTAGCTGGGTAGAGCTGATAGTGCACGCGAGCACACGGCTCTTCAGGAGGATGCTGAACAGAAAAACGTGCTTTGGTTTCAGACTAATCAATTCTTTGAGAACTGTATTTTCTAGTGGTGGGAACGGTAATCGTAATGCACTTACTGTAGTGAGCTCCTTGCTAGTGCATTGAAATATTCATTGCGAGAAGAGAAAATTCGTGAAGAACAAGCTTGCATTTCTTGGATTTCGATACGTCGTCGTGATGTTGCGAATTTCAAATTTCTGGGAACTCTTCCGGTTTTTGAGAAAGTAGCAACCGTTTGGCAAGTGTGGTCTCTTGTTCATTTGGAACACAACTTGGCCAGTTTTTACTTGTGAATGCTGAACTAGGCACATAATAATACGTTCAAGGTTCATTACATCACTGCAAGAAGATGGGAAACATTTAAGCAAGTGTTGACACCCTTCTTTCATTTACGTCTATTCACACTTTTCAGGCCCCCATCTCCCGGTAACATGTGACTTCTTTTATATTGTAAAACCACATTTTACGTTAATACTGCTCAACCTACTCTGTTCGCTTCATTGTTTCTTTTAAAATGAAAAATAGATTGAGGGCCTGCTGTTGGCACGAACCATTTGCTCAGAGCTCCTCAACGTCCTCGTGCGTTTACCCGACTTATTTTTTTTTATTTTATTTTAATCGGTGGTAGTATAAGAGCTTGTGGTGACACACTTTGCTCACGAATGTCCATCTTTTAAAGAGTTGTCGCTAGCTCAACTATTTCGTTATCGTGTGTATAGTTAAACAAGATTACCTATCTGCGCGTTTTATTTCATTGTATATTGAATGTGCCTGTGCTCTGCTTGCAAAACTTTGTGGAATGTAAGTTGGCGCGGCAAAGAGTTGAGGAAACGGTTCCGGCAAGGAGCCGCGTTGTGGCTACGTGCCGAGTGCAAAAAAAGAAATTGCTTTTGATACACGGTTCGTTAGTGGAAGCAATGTAGAAATTGTTTTCTTAGCTGTGTGAAAGTATTGATTGCTTGAATTAAGATGCATATACAATTTCACGTGGTTCCATGGAGCCATAGCTGTAAACAACAAGAACAAGGATTTGTCTATATAACGCTTGTTATTTATTGTCCTGTTGCGTCTTGTACATTATACAGTTCGTCGGAATACCTTTTTTTACCCTCTGTACATAGTGTAAGTAATGTCCCTAGCACCCTGTCCAGTCTGCGTGCTGAATTGTTTCCCCACATGTATTTCACTGCTCACATTTGTTAATTATTCATGATTGTAAAAAAAAAAAAAATAAAGTTGGAAGATACCATGCCGTTCCTCTTCCCTACCATTTGCTCGACCAGTGGTGGCGTTGCGCCACCGCGTCCCGGGTCGCGGGTTTGATCCGTTACTACAGTGGGTGGCATTCTTACAGTGGCTGCATGCAAAAAAAATGTCTGCACCGTGCTTGGAATGCACAGCAGAGAACCCCAGATTATGAAATTGGAGCTGAACCACTCCACTACGATGTGTCTCACAACCCACAGCACTCCATTATGTGCACTGTGTGTGCGCGTAATACTAGCTAACGACGCAGTAAAAGTTTTGATGGTTGGGTGCCGTACGTCAATGCTATGGCCTCGCCATTTGGCACGTTCTTCTGACATTTCCTGCGCCGCAGTTGCTGATGAGGTAGGTGGCAGCTTTGTTTGAAGATGTGTTTGAGCGATGTTAACAAAACAATGAGGTTTCGTTTAACGCAAGTTTTGTGACATCATACCTATGAGTGCCCAATGAAAGTTGAAACAGATGCATGCCATTGTTTCGTTTCAAGCAAGTTTTGTTTATGTGGAGTTCACTGCATGTAAAAAATTTTCTTTGTCACTATTTGTAGAAAATTAGTGCCATCATTGGCGCTATCGTTATTGAAAAATTCTGAACAAGTAACACGTCACCAGCGATCGAAATCTGGGTTGGGATCCATTAAAATATGGAAGACTACCTCTTATGGCACTGCTAGGTGCTGCAGATCCTGATCTGCTTGCACTGAACTTCAAAGCAAAACATTAGCTCCCTTTTCACGAACATTTTTCAGTAATCTCCCGACTGTCAGCTGGCAATGTCAGCTGTGTTCGTTAGAAATTAAAGGCACTCCACTGTTCACATTGATATCCAAAACTTCAAATACAAATTGGATAGCCTGCATTGTATTATTCGCAGTCAACTTGGTAACTGTTAAAACAGTACCGATACGAAAATTTTCCGTTTTTTTTTTTTTTTTGCGTCAAATGAAAGGTCTCAAGAGCCTAGAAAAAGTATTGGCAAGTGTGAGTGCACCCTGACAAAATAATTACATGTTTTAAAAGCTAGCTTCGGTTCCTACTATACCCTGACGTCACAATATGGTATGAGCTTTTCGTCACGTGCTCACGCAACGGAGCGCGACGTTTCCACGGCCGCTCCGTTGGTGATGCACAAGCTGCCATTTTTAATCGTTTTGGTGCCCGACGTCATCACAACTAGCCATACTGGTGCGCAAAGTCGCGCTAGTGTTGATGGCAGTAGGTGCACCATGCGGAAATGGACTTTAATGTAAAAATAAAATATCAGCATTTACCGAGTTTCACACTTGTGCAGAGCCGTCTCTGTACACAGGAAATTTGTATGGCAGAGTAAACTTGCCTTCGAAAATTCGTGTCAATACCGCTAGGCATTTAAAGTACTAGTCGGAGAGCTTTTCACTGAATATAGACCTTTTCACAGAAGAGAAAAAACACCGCCATGCTGGGCTGCGCACAGGAGTACAAAGGCTAACGTCACAGCCTTGGCAGTGCATTTTGGGAGGGGGTTCACACCAATTTAGCGCAGCCCATAGAGGATTATGGCGGCATCCAGGGAGCCATCTGTGAAAAGATGTATACAAAGGTAGCATCTCATTCAGCCTGCAGGGAAGATAATAATGCAAATGATGCATTTTCAGAAGAATGCACCAACAGACATGGGAAAGCAGGTATTGTTCCATTGCTCATTAGCCTATCAGCATCTGTTGCTACATTGTCCTGAAGGCGTTCAGGGCAGCCATTATTTTATGCACGACCTGCGCTTGCACAAGGGTTTTCTGCTGTCTCTGGCTGCTCGGTGAAAGCAGCTCGGGCGTGTTCTTTTAGGACACTGCCTGGTGGTACAATTAAGTGTCTCGTGCCATCCTAAACGACTGAAGATAAAATGCAAACACACAAGTTGGATCACATTGCCTCGTAGTAAGTGATGTAGATAAAACAACGTTTGGAGGAAGCACTGTTAGCGGAAGCGTGTCCTGGAGAGCACGATGTAGCAAATGAATACACGTTTAACACTTCCAAGACTTCTGACAAACACGTGGTCAATCAATCACCACGCGACTACGTAGACCTCCTGAATCCTGTCTGGTGCAATATCCCTTGTAAAATGCATGTCCTTAAAACCTCCGGCTTATTTTTCTTCAGAGGGAAGCTCGAAAGGTGCACAAAAAGAAAGAAAAAAAAAAGCACCATCTTCATTTTTGCACAAGGTCACAGATCAGCGGAACTTGCCCAGCTTTGTTACGTTGTTACGTGTTACGTTGAATGATACGGAAGACAACAAAGCAGTACAAATTCTCAGACGGACACGAGAAACGGCACACAAGATTTGTTTTAGTGCAAGAAGTTTTTGCTGCCTTCAACAAGAAGAAATTCGAGGCCTTCAATTTCTTTTTTTCAAGTTATCGTCAGCTAAAGCAACATTAGTTCGAAACTTATGGGAACAAAGCTCGCGCAAACGAGAGAATAGAGTGTAGACAAGTCTGACTACACTATAGTTTAACTACAGTCATTATCTGCCGCTACGTACGTTGCAAAACATTAGGAGTTAAGTTCCTTCCATTACATCTGAAAACATGTCCAAGCATACGAGATCTTCACAAACACACTGACGCAACCTGCAGCTCAAAGCACGCAATAGTACCTCCAATTTAGCCAGGGAAGCCAGTTTGCACATTGTCAAATTCCACCATGTTGTCCAATTCGCCATCTTGTGAGTTCTGAATGGCCCAGAGGGCTGCTACGACATTTCTGATGGGCTTAAAGAGCCGCCATTATGGAATTTGACAATGTCCAGAATAGCACTCAACTGCATTGAGCAGTGCAGACTTGTCTACACCTACAGTGTTCCTCCACTACCAGAAAACGACGCAGAAACAAATGCCCAATGAACGGCTGCTTTTCTTTAATTGGTGCGGTGACAGTTGCATATTTTTTACAAGACGTCTTTGATCTGTACATGGCACATGTGCTCCTGTCATGCAATGTCCGAACCATCGTCCTCGTCTTCGTCTTGGCTGCTTTCTTGCATCGAGTCGGCTTCTCCGTCTTCCATGCCAGAGTTCTCGTCGGCTTCGCTCCGACTTCTTTCGTCGCCGTCTGACAGCTCCCACATGTCGCCCTGAAACAGTCAGGCTCGATTAAGCGGCTCTGCCAATGGAGTTTTTGAAGTCCACACGAGATTGTCTCGTACGGGGGACATCCTTGCAAGCGGAAGGGACTGTGCATCAAAACTGATGAGATGTAACATTAAAATAAGTCTTACAGTGAAGATCTCACCACAGATGTCGCAGACCACGCCAAAAATCACAAAAGGAAAGAATTAAATGCAAGGAACATGTGAATATTAAAAAAATATGTGTACGGTTGAACCCGCGTGTAACAAACTATCGTGTATATCTAACAGTTATAAGATCCCCTTGAAATATCAAACCTCGATATAACGAACACGGATATGACGAATTATTGGTTATAACGAAGTAAATGAAGAATAGTCTTGTCATATATAAAGTGTTACAAATATACGTTTATAACAAATTTTTAGATATAACGAACTTATTTCCGTGTCAGACGCAACTTTGTTATAATGAGGTTTGAGTAAAATGTTCTACAGTAAAAGCTCATTAATTCGGATTTCACGACACCAGAATAAATGTCTAAATTAACCGAATGCCGAATTATCGAAAAAATCCAGAAAAAATATAAACAAGTGTCGACTGCATCAACGCACTTTCATATTCTTGGTGAATACGTAAATCCAGCACTCATTTTGCATAAGAACAGTGTGAATGCCACAATTTTTGTCATTCGCGACATCGCTCACAATGTGAACACAGCTCGAGACCGCCGTGTCTCAAAGCCAAAATGTGCTCTGAACCCGTCCTTTATTACGTACCGCCACCACCAACACCACACACGCGACGATAATTTTCTCACCGAAAAAATGGCCGGCAACTGACCGTTCGTCCATTACAACGTAGCAAAAAGTTTTATGCAATGGGACCGCAGCTGAAACTCTTCAGCTTCTACCATGTCTGCCTTTTTTAGACTGAGCGTGCACTGCCCGAAGTCAAAACAAAGCTATTAAGTGCCGCATCCACTGAGGACAAAACAGTGGTCGCTAAAGACATGACCCACGCAGTTCTGAAGGCACACACGTGGCCTATGCCCGGAGTCGAAACAAAACTGCGGAGCACCACATCTGCTGCTGAGTAAGCCTGGCTCGCTAATGCACAATCACGGATGGCGACCACGCTTTTCTGATGGCCTGTGGCCGTGTCGGTTGTTCGCAAACGCTGTTCTCGTTGCTTTGTGTCGGACATTTGCGGCGCTTCGTGGTTGGCGCGCTCCGAGGATCATCCGAATTAACTGGGTTGCAGTGAAATATGACCGAATTAACGAGAGTTTGATGCCGTTAAACAATACATATGCTTGCCAGGACCAGAGAACACGTCAGAATTGTCCGATTTTCCAAATTAACGGCAGCTGCATTAATGAGCTTTTACTGTATGTATTGAATTACCTATATATCGAAGTTTTTTGCGATCCCCTTCAGATTCGATATATCCGGGTTCAACTGTACCCGTTTAGAATAGCGTTCCGTTGGTACATAGGCTCTTTCTTTTCAATAGTTTTGACTAATACGTATTACTATTACTAAACATCAGCTGTGCCCAAAGAAACGCAAAGTTAGCGCAAAAAGCGCAGATTTCAACTTCGCAGGCATTGTACAGTGAAATCTCGGTATAACGAACTTCAGGGGACCGCGGAAAAATGTTCGTTATTCTGAAAGGTCGTTATAGTGAAAGCCCAAAAATTTACCATAACAATAGAATTTCAGTAACGCAAACGTTCTACCTTTGCAACGGTATGTCCTTGAACTCGTTTCTCACAACAATGCACACGTGAACGTTAGACAAGGCACGTTTATTTGAAATAGTCCGTGATCGTTTTTTTGACGAGTGCAGCACAAACTCTGCGTCACGAACGATTCTAGACCGTCCGCATTTTTATCCGCCACTTCGGTCGCTGTTCCGCTTTTTTCTATGAATATGCGGAGTTTCCTCAAGTAGTCCAACGCATCTGTGGCCGACACGGACTCGTCGCGATCTTCGGGTGCTGCCGTGATATCGTCGTCCATGTCATCGCTGCAGTCCTTTAAGGCCCAACTGCATGCACGTGAGTTTTGAGCGACGGCCGACAGGATTTGCTGTCGCGGAGGGCCATCCATCGCCGTCGCTTGTCGCAGGGGTGCAATCGCGAAACGATGCTATTTCCGATTCTACACGGCTGGCTGATCGCGCTGATAACGCGGACGGACCGTCGTTCTGACCACTGGCCAAGCGCGAAAAGCACGAAAGGCATTGGAATCTGAAATAGAATCGTTCCGCAATAGCATCCCAGGTTTCTGGAAAGCCAGAAAACATCGCTTGTCGCCCGGAAGTGAGCATGACGATATCCAACAACATGGCAGCATCTCTGACCCTTGCTTCGGTTGCAATTTGCTCGTGATGCTTCCAATCGGCGCGTACTTCAAGGAATGCAAGTTACAGACTACCTTATTTACAGCCCCATCTCACGCGGAGAGCGAGGCAGCGGCCGTATTTTGTCGTTATTTATGATCAACGGTTCGTTTTGATGTTTCGGTGGTAGCTTGCTGCAGTGGTGGTAGCTTGCTGCAATGTCAACATCGTCGTCGTGTGAGGTAGCCCTTCTCCCTGCGAAGCAACGACGTGAGGCGCTGCGGCTTTTCTTAAACGTTCTAAGACAGCAAGAGGAAACGTTGTCGAAATGCGCCTCGTGGACTAACCCCAACATAACGCAGTTTGCAAAGTGCGACGTAGCGTAGGCAGCGTACGCTTCCGGGCGCCCCATGGGATCACAGCAGATACTACTGCCGCGGTTAAACATAAGATTGCGAAAAAAGGAAGTCCCAAAACGCTTTTATGGCATCTTTATCTCAAACAAGACAATAATAAATTTGGCATGTTGTCATTCATCTACTCTGTAATTCTTTTTCGTAATTTGCCTGCGTGCGCGCAATAGTTTTCAATCGAGCAGCGCGACGGAGCCCGTTTGTCGCAGTCGCCTTCGCTCGAAAGTCGCGTGCTATGCATGTGGTTGGGCCTTTACAAAACCTGATGCGTTGTCGCCTCCGCAACGAAGGGGGAAAAAAAAAAAGTTCTCCGCCCGCGTCTTTCTCCTCCCGTGCCATCTCAGGTTTTAGCCGGAGGGCGTCCGCTCTTCGCGCTGCGTCGTCTGCTACCTTACAGCTCCGACTGCCATGACCGATACACTGAAATCTAAGAATCCTCGCATTTCGGGATATAAGTTCGTAGTACTGAGGTGTTGTTAAGATTACACGGAAATTAAATAACGATCGTTATTCTGAAATGTTCGTTATTCTGAAGTTCGTAGTAGTGAAATATTTTTACATTGAAACTATAAGCAGTCGGCACGGGATTTCTTAAAAGTTCGTTAATTTGAAATGTTCGTTAATGTGGTGTTCGTTGTAACGAGATTTGACTGTATTTAAAAGCATGAAATGTGGTAGCCCACGCAGTGCAGCATAGTTTTGTTGATCGAGAAGCCAGACTTTACAGGCTGCTATAGTACAATAATCATATGCATTCTCTCAATAGTTCTATGCGCAGACTGACCTCTTCTCCCTCGTCGTCAGAGTGCTCTGCGTCCTGGTCAATGTCATCATCTGACGAGTCTTGAAAAAAAAGGAGGGGGGGGGGCAAAAGCAAGAAAACAGTTCAAAGTTAGGTACAATTCGTCCACAGAGTGAGACACTTGGCAAAATGATTTCAATTCACAAGCAGGAAAGAAATGCGTACCATCGTTTACGACGCAGAGAGGCTCAGTTGGTAAGTCCATATCCTCATGCCTCGTTGCGACCTGCATACGACAGTGTAAATGCTTTTTTTTTAAAGGTCTATTCAAACATGCGCTCACAACAGGGTTCATAGTACAGTAAAACCACTAAAATACATGACTCGCGGAATTTCGGGGAAAAAAAGAAGTAGTAGCTGGGAAACGTATAACTCAAATATTAGGTTGAAATTGGGAAAAAGTGCTGCTAAATAATAAAACAGACAAACTGCATCGTGTTCTAAATCAGAAGAACTTATTAATCATGTTTAAAGAAGCCCTTGATGAAAGTTTGGTGTCTTGTGCCTCTACTGCCAGAACAAGACCCTTTTCGTATGATACCTGAGGTGAGTAAGCAGTCTAGCCCTTTCCCTACCGTGAAAAAACAAGAAAATTGTACCAAATCTACCTGAATTTTTTTTTTTTGCTCAATTTGTAGAGCTTTTCTTTTTCTGAATAAAGCAGTAGCATTATTTGAATTCAATAAGGTTTCTTTATTTCCCTAATTGCATTAAAAAAAATAGCTCGAAGATGGCTTCACCGCATGGCGAAACAATGAAAGATGGCCAATAAAATGAAAGACGAGACGCATATGGCACGACATGGAGAAGTGTGGCCATCTAGTGTCAAGAAACACAACTACGATGAGTGTAGTCGTCATTGGTTGCATGCGGGACCAATTTTTGTTGATGACGAGTATACAGTAAAAGCTCGTTAATTCGACACCCGTTAATTCGGATAATTCGGACGGCTCTATTGGTCCCGGCCGAAGTGCATGTTAATCTATGGGACCAAACCTTCGTTAATTCGTCAGAATTGGGCTCTGCACCGCTTAATTCGGACAAATTCTGATGGCTGCCGCTACACAAATGTGTGGTAAAGCAGCGCTGGCACCACTGGGGCGAAACCGAAACTTGAGTGACATCGCCATCGTCATCAACTAGTGGGGGCGATCGCAGCGTCACCGAACGTCGGCGTCTTCTTTCTTCGCTCCACTGCGCCTCCGACGCCATTTTCCCTTGTGTTGTGTCGGCACCGTCTCTTCTTGCGGAGTTCTTGTTTTTTCCCGTTGTGACCGTGTTTACATGTGAGGCCCGAGCATGCGGCAGTAGCCGACGGTGGCATCGACGAGGTGTCAGCCGAGTCCACCGACGGTGACTGCCCGACCTTCGATGCTGTCCTTCCCACAGAGATGACCCTTCAGGACTACATCGCGATTGATGATTGCGTCGCCACGACTGGTCTCCTGCCCGATCAAGAAATTATTAATGATGTCGCGACCTCATCGCACTTCACGGGAAGTCTCGGAGGCACTTTTGATATTAGAGGGCGTTTGCCTGAGCACTTCCGACAGTTTGCGTGCTGTTGGCCATTTGGAAAAGTTAAGAAAAATTGTAATGTAAGCCGGAATCTGCGTGAAAACGCAGACGACCATTACAAAATGCTTCAGCAAATAAAGGTATGCTTCTCCAACTTGATTTTAATGTTTTTTCCTGTTCATTCGTTAATTCGGCATTCGGTTAATTCGGACATTTTTTCCGGTCCCGTGAAATCCGAATTAACGAGCTTTTACTGTAGTCGTCATTGGTCATTGGACAACGGGAGGGAAAGGGTTGAATTGGTGTTACAAACGGGCGAGGGGAGGGGAAAGGAGGAGTGAAAGAACCTACCTGTGCCATGATGAGGTCCACCTTGCCCCTGAGCCTGCAGACCTTTTCGAACATCTCGGTCCGAGCTTCGAGAAGCTCGAGGAGCGGGTTGAGCAGTGTGTTGGCTTCCTTACACTGCAGAAAGAGAAAACGGTCGCTGTTGAGTGTGTCTGCTGTCAAATGAATAAACCGCACTAACTAGTCGATCGACTGCTGAACACCACTTTTGCAAAGCTGTGCTGAAACTTCCACCAAGACTGTATTTATTTATTTATTTATTTTATAATTTATTTATTTATTTATTTACAGTTACTGCAACCTTGACAGACGAGACACAGCTGGTGTGGGTACATCCGACAGTAGATCAAACAACATATAATGCATTAAAGAGGCATTACAAAATGTGGTTAGGTAATACTTAAACTGTTCATTTGGCCTTTCCCACAATGAACCATCTAGGTGTTCCAAATGTCAACAGCACTTGCAAAATATTTCCATTTACAAATGGCTGGAAAGCAACAATATTAAGTGGGTGGCATTGGTGTGTGGCACGTCCATTGGAATGACTGAAGGAAAGTGGGGCTTGAATGCAACTGTGGCCGTGTACAATCTTAAAGGGGCCCTGCAACACTTTTTCAGCATGGTCAGAAAATGCTGCCGATCAGTAGTCGAGGCTCCCGAGAACACACGCGCCAAACATTATAGTGCAGCACGCGGCCTGGGATTTACAGTAAATTCTCAAAGTCGGCTAAAAATCGCTTCCTCTTCTCTCGACAAATGATGCTTGCTGCGTCACTGACACAAGTTCCATGCCATTGGCTGATTTGAACATGGCAAGCTTGGTGGTTACTGCAGCCGCCGCGGAAGGCCGTCACTTTCCCGAGTGCATGCGCGATCGCACTGAAAGTACGCCGCGGGTTCGAAGAAATAAAAAAAGAAGTGCTCAACGTCACGAGTGTGCGCTTGACGTACCTTCTTCCCCCGTGCCACCCCTCCCTGCTTAGCTTCCAGTGCTTTCATCAGGACGAGAGAAGAGAGAAAGCAATCACTGCGTGCAACAAATCTTCGTAACTCCACTCATACTGCACGGATTCTAGAAATTTTTTGCGGTGGTCGATTTGTGAGGAAATAAGCTCCTTTAATGAAGCCATTACATGGCTACTTGGAAAGGTGTTGCAGGGCCTAGAGCTGTGCACGGGCCGTATTTCCAAGCCCGAGCCGGGCCCGGGCCCGCTGACTTTGTCGAAGGCCCGCCCGAGCCCGACGGCAAAGGGCTGCGAGCCCGCCCGGCCCGGCCCGACGTACGAAAACACAATCCCGGGCCCAGCCCGGCCCGGCCCGGCCCGGCTTTTTGAAGGTTCGCTGCGAAAACAAGACATCGTTTTCCGGTAATTTGGCATTTTATTGAGCATATCGAATATGATCAAACGACACACGACGAACGGTCTCTATTAAACAGATTACAAACTGTCGTGCAAAACAGCAAGCACTCCCACGATTCCGGCTTCAACGAAGTGCGGCGCTTTTGCTTTATGCTGAACTGAAGTTGCGTTCGCTGCTTGCACTCGTCGCCGAAATTGCTAATATATTTTTTGCCAGCCTGGCAAGCTTAGGATATCTCTGCTGCTTGTTTTTTCAGAAAACTAAAACTTCAGATGGACAGGCGGACGATTCCATAGAGAGATAATCGGAGAGCTCCCCTTTTGTTTAAAGTAGCGAATGGAAAGGAAAAGTGGTAAAGGGCGGCCGCGGAAAAGGCGCTGTATGCGCGCTGGAAAACAATTCCCGCTCATTTTCTATATTTCGGGCTTGAGTCGGGCTTTGCGCCGGGCCCGAGCCCGGCCCGATAAAACTCCAAGTAGCCCGAACCCGGCCCGAGCCCAAGGTGGAAATGCATCGGCCCGGCCGAGCCCGGCCCGCGGGCCGGGTCGGGCTCGGGCTTTCGGGCTACCCGGAGCCCGTGCACACCTCTAGCAGGGCCCCTTTAAGTAGCAGAGTGACACGCTCAGGTATGCATAGATGAGCCAGAAAGTCTATCATTAATGCGGATGTGTGAGATGAGGGACAAAAATTGCAGTCATGTCGGTGAAAAATGAACCATACTGCTTTCATATGCATGGCTTCAAGCTTATTTATGTCAAGTACAATGGAAGGTGACCATACCACTGAGGCGTACTGTAGTAATAGTCCGATGAGGGATTTATAAGTGGTTAATTTCGCAGTTCTTGGTTGAGTGCTTGACTGTTCCTTTCAAGTATACCTGTTTCCTAAGTGCCCTAGCGCAAATTAATTCACTGTGAAGGTATTCTGAGTGAAGGTAACTGCAAGATATTTACTGACGATATTCACAGAGTTTAGGTAACGCCAACTGTAACTTAGTGGCTGCTTTTTATTAGTAAAAATCATTTGTACGGAGCACAATGATGCATTTAATTATTTCAGTGAATTCGGGTGGTAATATGAAGCAAAATAAACATGTCACTGTAGGCTCACCGTCATCAGGTAGGAGGTGTGCGTTGAAACCACTGTCTTGGTCCACTTCATGTAAGGGTACACACTGCAAGCAAGCAAAGAAAAAAAAAATGATAGAAAACGTCATCCAATGTCCTATATTCTCAGTTTCATGCACAGCTGACGTCGACATGAAAGTTGGAAAGACTCCCTCCCATTCTTAGCATTTGCATCAAAGAAATAATGCTTCAGATCTGAAATAAACATTAGCATAGGTCGTCATGCGTTCAGATCTAGCACTGAGCGCATGATGCGATCGGATCTAGCATTGAGCCTCACACGTCACAAAATGAAAAGTAAATCTTAAATCAATCAGCACAGAATGAGCAGTGCATGTGCAGCGACCATGGTGCAGCTCATGCTTGCAACTGGAACAGTGTGTCGGAAGCTGGAAGCACACACGTAGAGTGTTGGTGTCACCAGACGTCCACAACTGCTTCGCTGCCTGGGTTGATTCTGCAGAGTATTTCGTTATTGTTGTGTCTGTATTTAACACAGAATCGCATGATTTACCTATTTCTGCATTTAACACAGCAACGGATGTACAGTGGAACTTCGATTATACGTCCCCCGGTCCTGCGACGACCCACGTTTTACGACGAATTGGCTTGGTCCCGGCAAAGCCCCCATAGAAATAATGTATTAAAAACATCAATTGTGCGACGCAATTTTACGCCGGCCCCGCCTCGTACGACGCTTCGCTGGACTGTCCGAGAAAAAAAAAGACCTACGATGACGCGGGCTGGCACGCAAACACACTGCGGCCGGGTGAAAAAAGTCGGGAAACCGAGGAACCGAGTTCGTATCCGCGCTGCCACCACAGGGCCTCTTCAATTTTTCGACACGCGGTCGGCCATGGCTAGCCAGAGCCAACGTTGGCCGGAGCCAGCCGGAGCGCATTCGTTTTGTCGCATTGCACTGCGCACTTCCGTTGTCGCCTTTTTTTTTCTCTCTCTTCTTTTGGGTGGTTTTGTAGTGACCGTTGTGAGCAGATAACATGGCAGATAATTTTGAGCTCGCTTTCTAGTATGCGATAACTTTCACTAGATTTCGTGTCGTTATACCGGACGTGTTGAACGGCGATTGTTGAGCCAATGTTTGCGACAGCCGCGGGAACCGGAACTCGCCGCTGTCTAGCTACCAGAGGGCTGGGGCGTTTTAGCCGCTCGCAATTGGTCGAAGCTTGCAAATCGAATAGGCCTACTGCCGTGCTGCCATTCAGCCATTCCTTCACGTGTTTGCCTCATCGGTTGGTTGTGCTGCGCCGCAGCTGCTGTGTCCACGTGCAAAATTTTCTGTGTTCGGACATTGGTGTGCGAGGAAGCTTTCGAATTCTTGGTTGCGAGTGCTGCGTCTCGCAATGTCGCGGAACCGAAAACCGCTGACGCTCGGAGAAAAGCTTCGCATAATCGAGGAGGCAGAGAAGCGGAACGGAGCAACAAAGGCCAGCATTGCCCGCGACCTGAACATTCCCGAGTCGTCGCTGAAAACGATCCTCGCGAAGAAGGACAGCATCCTACTAAATGCGGCAAAGTTCGGCCTGAACAGGAAGGCCGCGAAAGATGGCAAATATGCTGCCATGGAGAAGGCCCTTGTTGAGTGGTTGCGTCAGGCCCGCAGTTCAGGAATCGCCGTGGATGGCGCAATTTTGAAGGAGAAGGCTGAGACAGCTGCATTGCGCTGCGGCATTGACGACTTTAAAGCCTCCAATGGCTGGTTGGATCGCTTTAAAAAACGCAGTGGAGTTGTGTACAGCCGCTGCTGTGGAGAGAGCGCGTCAGTCAGCTCCGACATTTTAGAAAAGTGGACTGCATTGCTGCCGGAATTGATACGGGAATACAAGCCGTCCGACGTGTTCAACGCGGACGAAACTGGATTATTTTATAATATGCAGCCAGAACAGACATTGGCATTCAAAGGAGAGAGCTGTCACGGAGGTAAGCGAAGCAAAGAGCGTCTTACCGTATTGCTTTGTTCTAATGAAGACGGCTCTGAAAAGCTTCCTGCCCTCGTGATCGGCAAGTTTGAGAAGCCGCGATGCTTCAAGAATTTGAAAAGGCTGCCGTGCCAGTACACGTTCAACCGGAAAGCCTGGATGACGGCTGCTATGTTTTCTACATATCTGCAGCAGCTGGACTCCAAAATGGCGGTTAAGAACAGAAAGATTCTTCTTCTGCTTGACAATGCGCCATGCCATCCATCAGATATGTCGCATTTGAGAAATGTGAAAGTTGTATTTCTGCCCCCCAATTGCACTAGCCAGCTGCAGCCACTTGACGCTGGCGTCATCAAGTGCATGAAACAGAAATATCGGAAGTTTCTGGTGCAGCGTCGGCTGGCGGGCATGGAACGCAAGCAGTTGGATAAGAAGCTTTCTGTGCTTGATGCAATGCACTACGTTGCTAGTGCATGGGACGCAGTCACGCCAGAAACTATCGCCAACTCCTTCAGGCACTGCGGCTTTAATAGAAGTGGTGCTTGTTCTACCAGTGAAGATGCACTGCCTGTTGACGATGAACCAGAGTTCGGCAGCCTGGAGCTGCCTGGATCTTTCGCGGACTATGTTGGTGCCGACGACGACGTTGCAGTGTGCAGTGAAGTGTCGCTGGATGACATTATCGAAACTGTGCGTCCCGACACTGCGGGAACTTCCGACGAGGAAGAGATGGACGACACTGCAGAGGCTAGCGTGTCCGTTACGACTTACGCGGACGTGTTGTGCTACGTCGACCACATTCGGCGGTTTGCTTGCGCACGCGATGAGATCGGCGACTTGCTGCCAGATGTTGCAGCTATCGAAAGAAAGCTGATGCGTCGTGGCTGGGCAAACTCTCAGAAGAAAATCACAGATTTTTTTAAAAGGTGAGAAATAAAGGTTCGTTCACACCTCCGATAAAATGCGTGGTTGTCATTTTTTCAATTAATTTAATCTACGTTCCTCGGAGCAGCGTAGGTTTGTGCCGCGGACTTTCTTAGGCATTATGTGGCCGCTGTTGTGGGGCAAAAATGACCGTCACTGCCTATATTCTCGGTTTTTCGATTATACGACGCCCGGATTATACGACGATTTTGCGCGGTCCCCTGAAAGTCGTATAATCGAAGTTTCACTGTATTCAGAAATGACGAATTTTTTAATACTGTAGACTCTTGTTAAACGAAACCTGAAGGGACCAAGAAAAACACGTTCCGTTAAAAAGGAGTTCCATTTAATGGGAGATGAACAGGGGTACAGAATTGCACCCATGTTCACAGATTCTGTTCACTGATAGTCTACTCTAATACGAACACTACTCAAACAAATCTTCCGGATGCTGCAAGCACAGATATAAATTATCTCGTATAATGTATTACATAGAAAGTGCTCTCACTGCTATTGCATTGCGACAGACCTACACTTATAATGAACGTAGGGCATAACAAAGTCACTGACGACAAATGCAACTGTTATCATGAGATTAAAGTGTAATAAGGACAGCCAGGCCATGATGGAACTGACCCCGATCCTCGGCTGTGCATCCGCTGTTGCAGCTCTTTCAGTAAAGACAGGACGCTGGACAAAGGAAGCCGCCGCACTGTGTTCCGCAGGAGCGTCTCGTCTGTCCGCTGTAGCACGCTCTGAAAAATGGAAGAGCCTTTCAATTATTTCTATAAAAATTGGAATGCACAGAGTTCCGCATCCTCAGGCGTTCCATAAAACAGCGACACGGGCCACCAGAATGGACTAAGATATCAACACGAGCAGCGAAGAGTTCCACCGCAACAAGATGCACATGTCGGATTCAAGCACGAAGCCAAGAGCTGTCCAGTGATGGTAAAATTACTCCAAAAAAGTAATCAAATTGCATCACTAATTACTTTTCTAGAACTTTAAAAAATAATTGTATTACATGATTAATTACAGCACGCCAAAACTAATGACATTACATTACTTCAACAAAAGGTTATCATTCATGCAGAGCTGCGGTACCATCTGGCAGCATTAGTTCACACGCTACGCAACTTTTTTGTGGACCTGTCTCATTCCCACACTTGAGGCGTGGCACTCAGACTGACCTGTCTTCACTCAGATTAACTAGACTTGTTGCACACAACAATAGGATTTATTTGATTCATTTGGCAGCCTATCGAAATCTCAAAAGTTCTTCACTAGTACCACAGCATGAAAGAACCTAGCTTTTTTCTTGCATATTTTTAAAATTGGCACAGCTTGCACTGGTGCAGCAAAGCTGGAACAACGTTAACAGCGTGGCTTTCCTTGTTTTTCTCTTTCTTTCTTTCTTGCTCTTTCTATGCTTTTCTAAAATCTTTTTTTCCCTTTCTTTCTCTCTATTTCTCGCTTTCTGTATCTCTCTATTTCTTTATATTATTTTGTTTCTCTCTTTTTTTTTGCTTTCTGCCTTGATCTCTGTTTTTATCTTTTTTTGTGCATGTTTCTTTCTCTCTCTGTCTATTTCTTTGTCTGTCTTTCTCTCTTTTTCTCTACCCTTTCTTTCTCTCACTGTACTCATTCTCTCGTCCATCTGAGTTATTGCATTACCATGCTGGACAAATTGGCAGAGTGGGAGAGCGCACTCCGGGCTACACGTGTTCAGGGAGCAAAGCAGAAGAAGACAAAGAAAGCATGTGCCGGCATGATGATAATGGTTTTCGCAAAGGTGAATCACAGGTTTGCCGAGCTTACACAGCTCCACCATTAAAAGGCCGTCTCGGAGCACATACTCCGCTCGCGCAACACTGGTCGCACCCCACAGCAAGCAGAGAACGGCGAGCCTCACATTTAGTGGGAGAGCGCACACCGGGCTACACGTGTTCAGGGAGCAAAGCAGAAGAGGACAAAGAAAGCATGTGCCGGCATGATGATAATGGTTTTCGCAAAGGTGAATCACAGGTTTGCCGAGCTTACACGGCTCCACCGTTAAAAGGCCGACTCGGAGTGCATACTCCGCTTGCGCAACACTGGTCGCACCCCACAGCAGCAAGCAGAGAACGGCGAGCCTCACGTTTAGCGGGAGAGCGCACACCGGGCTACACGTGTTCAGGGAGCAAAGCAGAAGAAGACAAAGAAAGCATGTGTCAACATGATAATGGTTTTCGCAAAGGTGAATCACAGGTTTGCCGAGCTTACACGGCTCCACCGTTAAAAGGACGACTCGGAGTGCATACTCCGCTCGCGCAACACTGGTCGCACCCCACAGCAAGCAGAGAACGGCGAGCCTCACATTTAGTGGGAGAGCGCACACCGGGCTACACGTGTTCAGGGAGCAAAGCAGAAGAGGACAAAGAAAGCATGTGCCGGCATGATGATAATGGTTTTCGCAAAGGTGAATCACAGGTTTGCCGAGCTTACACGGCTCCACCGTTAAAAGGACGACTCGGAGTGCATACTCCGCTCGCGCAACACTGGTCGCACCCCACAGCAAGCAGAGAACGGCGAGCCTCACGTTTAGCGGGAGAGCGCACACCGGGCTACACGTGTTCAGGAAGCAAAGCAGAAGAAGACAAAGAAAGCATGTGCCAACATGATAATGGTTTTCGCAAAGGTGAATCACAGGTTTGCCGAGCTTAGACGGCTCCACCGTTAAAAGGCCGACTCGGAGTGCATACTCCGCTTGCGCAACACTGGTCGCACCCCACAGCAGCAAGCAGAGAACGGCGAGCCTCACATTTACACTCGAACCTCATTATAACAAAGTCACATCTGCCACGAAAATAACTTCGTTATATCCGAAAATTCGTTATAAACGTTTATTTGTAACACTGTATCTATTACAAGATTATTCCTCATTTACTTCGTTATAACCGATAATTCGTTATATCCATGCTCGTTATATCGAGGTTTCAGTGTAGCGGGAGAGTGCACACCGGGATACACGTGTTCAGGGAGCAAAGCAGAAGAGGACAAAGAAAGCATGCGCTGGCATGATGATAATGGTTTTCGCGAAGGCGAATCAGAGGTTTGCCGAGCTTAAATGGTTCCACCATTAAAAGGCCGTCTCAGAGCGCATACTCCGCTCACGCAACACTTGTCGCACCCCACAGCAGCAAGCAAAGAACGGCGAGCCTCACGTTTAGCAGTCTCGGGTCTTCACTCTGCAGGCCCTGCAGCAGTAGTTGTGACAGGTTGTCTGCACGCGGGGGCTCCTTGCCACTCGCCTGTGTGACAGCCAGCAGCCTCTCCTCCATCGGCAACTGCACCAGCATCACACGCAAAAATGTCACGCCAACGTACAAAATGCTGCAGCTGGCCAACTCGACGAGTTCAGCTAAGTTCGTCCAAAGCCGTTAGAGGCTTTTTGCTAGCACCCTGTAGCCTCACCAGAGTTGTATTCTTCCCTGTTGATGCTGAAATAAGTTGTTTGTTTGTTTGTAAGGCCTGCCTTCAAGAAGCACACTCGTAAAATTCCTTGGATTTGCTGCCCTGAAATTTGTGAGCTATTTATTTATTTATTTACTTGTACAAAAATACAAGATTGCCATGGCACTTGTGGCAAAAGGTGACGTTAAAAAAAAAGTGTTGCCTGGCTAGGCCTCTAGCACTATTTATACATTAAATTGCACAGAATAATGGAACGAGTATGGTACATAATATACAAAATCAGCGCAGTAGCACTGATAAGTAAACAGCAGTAACGACATATAGGCAGCAGTAGAATTACATAACACAAAATGCTACCATAACATAACACAAAATACTTAATCTACACAATTAATACAAAAGCAATGATGAGTAAACAGCAGTAATGACTAGGCTTGTGTGAATAGCAAATTTTAGGTTCGAAGCTAATTCGAAGTCAATAGTGATTTGGTCGAATAATTACGAACCGAATTCGAATAGTATGTATCACATATTATAAAGAAAAATGAGCATATTTGTCATGATCCAACTAACCTGCACAATATTTTTTTTTAATTGAAACAAGGCATGTGCAAATGTCATTCTTTCTGGTTCAAAGGAAGTGGAACCAACTTTGAATAGTAGCAGGAATTGACTTCTGGTAGAATGCAAGTGATAACCTGCAAAATATGTTAAGCTTTAAAATTTACTATACTTATAGCCTATAAGCCGGTATAACAAGCTTTTAAACTTAAGAAATGATGAATCGATGTGAGGGTAATATGTTCATTTTATCTTCTAATGGGGCTTCGTGGCAGTGCGGATTTCACCTGGATAGGTGTATTCACGGTATAGCACCCCTCTAATGCAGTGAAACCACCTTAACAAGGGAGGGGGGTTAGATGCGGACTAATTACACCTATTTGTTCATTTCGACATTTCCAATAACTTAAATTCGAATCGAAGCAAATTTGAATACTGTAATAATCATTCGAATATTCGCACAAGCCTACTAAAAGGGTCAAGGTGGTGAAATGGGACTGCTGAACTTCATCTTGCGACAAAGTGGCTGTAGGTTACTCAGAGCCGAAGGAAAAGCTTAGGCGGATCCATGTACTACCCATCATTCCCATGCTGGCTGAAGCGTCATGCATTGCAGCTTCCACAGACACTAGCGCCAGATTTCCCTCTAGTGTAAATGGAAATGCAGTAAATGGAAATCACTCAATTGAAACGACAGTCCTTCAAATGGTTGATTTTGATTTCAGATAATGCAAGAAAGCTTTTGTTAATCAGAACCAACGCTTCCCCAACTCTCTTTCCCAGAAGGAACCGACTTTGCATAACAACAACAAAAAAAAAGGGGGAAAGAACACACACATTCCGATTCTTGCTTCTCAGAGCCACAGTAACATCATAATAATTCACAGCTGTGAATTATTGCAGTAAAGCTTTTAGATGCTGGCAGTCATACCAGTGCTCGTACTTATAGTGCACCTGCCTAATTAATTACACACGTGTGCAGGGCCAAATGTGCTATGATCGCGAAATCTAGCACAGCCCCTACCCATGCTTAGCACGCTTCACTGCATAACATTGTACGACGGCAAAGCTAACTATGCGTGCACTGCAGTGTGGCGACATTGCGACCTCCTCGTCGAGATAGTGATAATGTGCAGAGCTGCAAATAACCAAGGCCACGCAATAACAATGATCAGAGGAAAGGGTCCCGCGGCAAGCCGTTAGGTCCTTCAAGGTCAGGAAAAATTTTAAAACTGCTGTCCTTTGTTTTAATTTCGGCTGGAGGATAGGGCTGTTTATCCAGAGATTTAAGGCCGCGGCCGTACTATCGGGAGGGCTGCCTGGAAATAGGGAGTCTTCCGGGCAAATCGAGAGGTATTCCACAAGAAACACCACGTAAAAATCTTCCTTACCTGCCCCATCGAGTCAGCTTGTGTCTTGCGTTTGCCGGCGCTGGGCGCTAGGTGACCGGGTGCCAGTGAAGTCACTTCCCTAGAGGGTTTCACCGGTTGTTTGACCTGAACCCCGCACACACACACACACACACACAAAAGGTAACAAATTCATGTGAGATGTCACGAAACAAGGCAGGGAGAGCGAGAACGGTGTCAACAGCTTTTCAATAAGCAAATTTTCCAAACAAGGCTTACAACTATAACCACAGTACACTCAAACCTCATTATAACAAAGTCACATCTGCCACGAAAATAACTTCGTTATATCCGAAAATTCGTTATAAACGTTCATTTGTAACACTGTAGCTATGACAAGACTATTCTTCATTTACTTCGTTATAACCGATAATTCTTATACAGTGAAACCTCGGTGATACGATCACGGCTCATACGAATTTCGGGGTGACACGAATTTTGCTTTGGTCCCAGCCAAGACCCATAAGCCTGCAATGTAATAGAGTACGGTTGTTGCGAACAGATTTTGACCCCGCGACGTTTGATACGAACGTAAGCTACCGCGCAGGTACGAAGAGGTGCTGTCCGCGCTGTCGCGGAAGACACGCCAAGCACGTGCGGGCGCAGAAACGCTAGCGCGGGCATGCGCGCTGCCCCGCCAATTCGTCGGAATCACGGTGTAAGAAAAATACTTTTCTTTCACAATGATCACAATAAACATTCAGTGACGCGTCGTAGCCTCCGAGATTGTGCGAGCGAATCTTGGAGGCCCTAATGTGCCTCCGTGTGTTTTCGCGTTTAGATTACAAGTCATGTCCTCCAAGCAAGCAATGTCCTCGTGCATCAGACGTCCTATGAAAGGCGGACGAGGGCCCAAAGAAGAATCTCTCGAAAAGCATCCGAAAAACATTTCAAGGATCTCTCGAAAAACATCCCCAACACCACCGCGATAAGAAAATAACAACATAAGACCGCGGATCTGAAGCTTTCTGGCCTTCATCTATCGCGTCAAAGCGCTCCTAATTTACTTTCGCCGCACTACTCTAATGTCACGCGGAAAAGCATATTGAGATTTGGAAGGGGCTACTAGCTGTCGCGGGTCACAACACATCTGGTTCAATAATTACACACGTGTGCACAGGCCGTATATTTACGAGTGCACGTACGATCGTTGACGTCTAAAAACTTCAGTGGTAATCATTTAGAGCTGTTCGTGACTTTGCTGTGGCCCTGAAAAACAATAAGTGAAAATGTACGCCTGCTTTCTTTTGTCGCGTGCTAATTTTCCATACTTTCTGGTGATACGAATTTCGGATGATACGAATATTTTTGGTGATCCCGCAAGATTCGTATCACCGAGGTTTTACTGTATCCGTGTTCGTTATATCGAGGTTTGAGTGTAGTAGTGTTACAAACAATGGCGCCGCGCTGCTCACCTGGGAAACGCCATCCTCAACGGCAGAAGAAACTGCGGGCTTCACCTGCCGCACAAGCCACGTTTGTTCGCGCAGGTCTTTTGCGATGTTCTGCAACAGACGACACGTGACATTCTTAGCAGTTCTGAAACTGAAAGGAAGGCATGAAATAATCAAGCCCGATCGCAATGGAATTTCTCGGCCGCGATTTGCTCATTTGTGCAAGCTGCGGAAAAAGATCCAATTTGCACTCGACGAAATCAACCCATTAACCCCTCAACCATTTTGGATCAACACAGCTCGTCCTTGCCAAACTGTGCCCAAACCGTTTTCGACGAGTGTGGCTCGTCCACTTCAGATATCTCCCCTTAGCGTTTTGAATGAGACTCGCTCGTTTCCATGATAGTTCGTGTGCCGCTTCACAGATGGCACCACTTGCTTGGCAATTTCCTTTTTTTTTAACCACCATTTCAACTTTTTTCGCGACTTCACGTAATGCTTATCTTAATCATAACTTAAACGTTACACTGGGCAATCTAAAGCAGACAGTGTTGGAAGACAAAGTTCATACCACCCTGCACGCTGTAATACTTCACGTGCACAAGCATTAAGCCTCAATGAACAATAAAAACCTCAACATTACGAGTGCCGTACGACATGCAGGAACATGAACTACAAAAAAGACTTGATCAATGGTGTAACGAAGTAACCTTTTGGCATCCTTTTACTATCGGACATCTAGCAGAAGCTTTTGAAGACTGAAGAGTGAAACTTTCGCGTAAACATGTCTTTTTCTTAAAAACCAATCGTACACTAGTAAGATTAGTTATGCGGAAGCCCAGATCATGGCGGAACGCTCATGAAAGGTAGAAATTGTAATCCGTACGTTGAAGCTCCTTTCACAGATCTGATTTGCCATATTATGTCTCCATGTGAACAAGCTGACCATAAGTACACCCTCATATTGTGATATGCTGTATCTTTGTTAGCTCAGAATGACCGCACCAGAAAAACGGTCCCAGGTTCGAGTCCTGGGCCGAGTGAAATTTCTCGTTGTCAACAGGGAAGCTTTCTTTCTCTCAGAAATTTGAGCGGATTTCGTTTGAGACTTTGCGCTACGAACGTAGGTACGACAAGTTTGAATCTTCATTGGTAAACTCGTAGAGCGAGCCCAAACTCGTCAATTCTTGCAAAAAATGTGAGAAAGCTGGTGAGTGCGACTGGCGGATGAAGGCAGAAGGAACTTGGATTGACCAGTTGGTTCGTGGTAGAGAAAAGTGTGCAGCGCGAACAGATGAGGATGAAGAGAGACACAGAAAAAGAAAAACTGCAGTCAGTTCCACGCTGTGAAAACTGTCGGACAGCGAAGCTCTAAGCGCAAGTGTGTATGTGATCGAGCATCATCATCATCATCATTTCGCTTTATTTATTTATTTATTCACTCCCCCCTCTGGACACGTGACCTGCGTGACTACTACTAATACACTATAACCTCACTATAACAACGTGACATCTGACACGAAAATAACTTCGTTATATCTGAAAATTCGTTATAAACATGCATCCATAACACTGTATCCATGACAAGACTATTTTTCTTTTACATCGATATAAACGATAATTTGCTTTATCCGTGTTCATTACATTTAGATTTGAATGTACTACTACTACTACTACTACTACTACTACCACTACTACTACTACTACTACTACTACTACCATGATGACGTGGCACAGGCTAGGCTAAGACAGCCTTGCTGTAAAATAGGAAAAGAAAAAACTATTGCTCAACAGCCTTGCTGTAAAATAGGAGAAGAAAAAACTATTGCTCACCAGATGCTCGAAGCTGGGCAGCAGGAAGGTGTTATAGCAGAGCAACAGGCGATCACCGGTGGGGCAGAAAGCGGCGGCCAAGATGGCCACCGGCTGCGGCTTGGGGGCCCGACCGTTCTGGGTCTCGGTGGCCACCTGCACCGTGTACTTGGGCTGCATGGGTGTCTTGCAGCGCCTGCAATGTGTTGCCACGGTTGACGGTAAGTACCTCTGCCACCTCACGGACACCAAATAAAATTCAGGAGCCCTTCCCCTGTCGGGAAAATGGGGATAAGCGAAGCTTGGTGTGTGCGTGCCTGACCTACTAGCATTCGGCTTTCTATCGCATTGTGCAACGCTCCCTCCTAACTCTTTCGCTTCTTTCATGCCGGGAATCGGACCACATGCTTCCATGTGCTTAGAATGTGCATGGCCGTGCTTAGCAGTGCAACGCTTCAGTTGTCAAAGGCAACGACAACGGTCATGCGTTCATATCCAGGTAATGAAATGTGGCAACTTGAAATGACAAGTGACCTGGATCGAAGATCAGACTGCCATATAACAAACGGCTGCTAACTGACAACCCCACGATCGGGAAAGCATCAGTTATTGGAAACTGGTGCACAGTTATAGCGTGTGACCGGCGTAACTTCACGGGCCGCGTCTCTGCTCCCTCGCCGGCGCTGGGTCTTTCACGTATAGTGGGAATGGAAAGAAACGCGAACAGTGGCAGCATCTACATTCCCAGCTGTTTCGCATTTCTTTTCTTTTCGAGCGGTTGTAGCCTGGGTGGTAATACAAAGCCACTAGTGTCATCCATGATACAATCAAGAACCATTCTAGCATCTTTTTAGTGCCAACAAGGTCACAGCTTGATGGAAACAGTGCGCTGTGTGTTTGCATTTCGTTCCATCCCCCCTGTACAGCGCCACATCCCCTGAAAACAGCGACTTACAACAAGCTTCACTTGGAAAAAGAATTAAGGTGCTTTAACAGTTATGGTGATACCTTACTGTTTACGCTACAGCACTACTGTTCCTGGTTGAATGAATCACGATGCGAAACTGTATTAGCTGTGTGAGCTGCTGAGTGCATACGGTAACAAGATGAAATGCCATACAGTATGGTATTGCCATACTTACCGTGCATAAACAGGCCCTGCAAAAGACCCTAGTGACGGCGCATACCGTCATAACTACATGCTCGGCCTGCACTGCAATGCGTTTCCAGAAGGTAAGGCTAACTTATGGTACATGTGCCCGGTTCCTACTGCTCGGATTGCAACGACGGAAAGCCTGGTCTTGATCGCAAACCAAAAAGGCGTGAACAAGCCGAGCATGCAGCCTCGACTACTGATTTGCAGCATTTGCAGGCTACGTTTGCAAAGTGTTGCGGGACCCTTTTCTAGAACACAGCTCCTTTTCTATATACTGGAGTGTGTACTTACACTGTTCGTCCTATGATATCCAATATTCCATCACCAAGGTGAACAAAAAGATTATCATGTTTTACAAAGAAACCATCGAAATAAAGCCGTTTATTTACTCACACACCATTTTAACGCTTTCAGACGCGACCTATGAAGAAATCCCCGTAACCGCGTCAAATTTACACATTGTCTCAAGGCACCCGATTTTGCAACAAAAATAACGCCCAAATACGGTGATTTAAGTATTTGATAGTGATTAATCTTAATTAGATTACAGTTAAATACATATTTATCCTGTAGTCATGCACGTTTTGTTCTCGCATGAATAGAATCAAATCTCTCAGCTAGAAATATAGTGCAATTTATTTTTCGGTTAAGTTCATTTCAAGCAAAGAAAAATTGTACTTTTGACCTGGCTTGCGAAAAGTGGCACGTCAAATGACTCGTTGAACATGTTAGTGCATTCCGTAAAGTGATTATATGCAAAAGTACACTGCAAAATGATGTTTAATCATGTGTGGGGATTGAGACTTGCCCGTCGCCATTGCGCGGGTTTTTCGCCTATTTCTGCCATCCTCATGTCCGATCATGTCGCTCCCCTCCTCCGCCGTCCTACGGCGCTGGGCGAGCGGGGGTGACGTTAAACCCTCACCCCGGCGCCGGATCGCGACGGTGGCGCCACGTTCGAGTCTCGCGTGCTCGCGTCTCGCGAGACGTTGCGTGCGGCGGGGGAGTCAGACCGGTCAGACTCTCTCTGGACCTCGTGAGGTGAGCACGTCTTTTCTTTCCCGTCCGTCGGCTCCTTTGTTTGGGCTCGCTTGGACAGAGTTCGCTTACGGTGCCTTGCGCCAGCGGCGAGCGCTTACCTTACGTTGTCCTTTTCCGAACGCTAGGCTGAAGAGCGGTGCGGTGCATTCGCGCGTGGTCTTACTACGCCGAAACCGTACCTATCGAAGCCAACGCGAGCGGAGTTTGCCCTTGCTCGAGCGATCGGGCCCTGTTTTGGTCGCTGATCGTGAGAGCACGCAGCATAGTCACGAGGGAACGTTTCTCTCAGTGGCGTGTCGCCGTGAGCCCTTTTTGCCCGCGGAGACGTGCTAGCGGCACCCTTTGTGTTGTACTTTCGCCCATGGCGTGGTTAAGCCTGTTTTGCTTCTCCCGCCGCCTTTGGGAGCGGGCGTTGTACTGCGTTTTGTGGTGTTGCCGCAGGCAATAAAGTGTTGCGGATTTCGAGAGCAGTACTGTGTACTTGCCGCGTTACGCTCGGCGCCTTGTTTGCGCTCGAACGTGCGTGTGCAGCGGTGCGCTAGTTCACGCGAGGCGACGGCAGACGCGGCCCGGTGGCTCGCTAAGTCCGAACCCACGCTAGTGGCCGTACTCCTGTGAGATACGTGCACACTACACATGACACATTAAATACGCAGGAGGTTCAATTTATCCAGCCTTCAGCGTACCTTGCTCTTTCTTAGCTACTAGTTGATACAACTAGCAAAAACAGGTCGTGTAAACAAATGTGTATAAAGTGTCTCAAAGGGTTAACTCTCAGAGAGCAAACGCTGTAAATGAACTTTCTTTTTTTATTATTATCACTTGTTTGACGGCAATCGTCCCGCATAAGTGCACATGGTTCACCTGGCGGCTTGCTTACCCATTCAGCTGCAGCTCGAATATGTGTAGTGCGCCGGACTTGGTCACCGCCGAGAGGTGCGCCGTCTATGAGAAAAGGACAGTTTGAGGCTCGGTTTCAAGAATATGACAAAAACGCAACAAGTACGATAGAAAAATGCGATACGATGCAAGGGCTGCTCTAGTACCTTGTTTTCTGATGAATGTGAAACACTGATGTGTACCGCTTCCTCCGACAGCACGAAGTTGGCTAACGAGCTTGAACCAGCTCCTTTCTCGAGGTGCCTGCGACATTCAAGACCACCCACGGCTGAAGAAATTCATACGAATGCGTGAGAACAGAGTAGTTAGCACGCGACTACTGCGATCTTCCTCTGCCAGTCGTCAAAGACACATGCTGTCCCTTGTAATGTGGAACAAAAAGTTAATAATAATAATTTTACGTCCCATAACCATGATATGATTATGAGGGACGCCGTAGTAGAGGGCTCCAGAAATTGTTTACCACCTGGGGCTCTTTAATGTACACCTAAATCTAGCACACAGGCCTCTAACATTGAATTTATTAGCATCTCAAAGCATAGAAATATACTTCAAGCTGATACAATCCTTTTTTTCTGCTTGCAACATTATAATGCCACACTTAGCCAACATTGTTCTGTAAAGAGTGCTTTTCTATACTGCACTGAGGTAACTCCCCTTAACCTCTGCCAAACAGGGGCCAGTGCAGCAAGCCAATATGCTACCTTACAATCAAAATATTCTACACACAGCTTTGACATTGCAACGCCTGCATGTAAAAAAAAAAGTAAGTTGAACCTCTTTATAAGAGAACTGCTCATAAGAGACACCTTTGTCAAACATATATGCATAACAATCAACTTTCAGGACACTGCGGACTGGCCAACCTTCGCAAAACATAAAAGAAAACTTTTGCGCAACACAAGCATATGTTTTCCCTTTCAATCGACACCCTCTTGTTTTTCAGAGCTTTATGTTTGTCATCTCTTGCATTCGTTCTTGTGTCCACCTAAGTGAGCTGCCTTCAGAATGAAAACTTTTTGAGCGAGATGCACACACGGACGTACTCACCATGCACTCACTTGCCGGTCGTTGGCCGCACACGTCAGAAAGTAGGTCCTCACCTCGCCGCTCTTGCTGGGCACGGACACGGGCAGAATCTGCCTCACCTCGGTCACGTGACCTGTGAACTTCTGCTCACCAGGAGAGGGAGAGAGAGAGAAAAAAATGCATGAGGAGCTTCACTCCCCTTCCCCTTTCAATTGCAAACTATAGCAGAGTACAACCTAAGCTGTGTCCGCAGAACCGCGGTGCACCTGCCTGTAAAAGACAGTTGTGCTAGCTGGCTTCTGCTCGAACCGTAAGTACTTTTTCTCGGCTAGCGTAAATACTACAGATATGAAGAGTCAGAAATTCGTCGTTACTACCTAACACTGAACCAAGTTTAAAACTGAACCGAACTGAACACCAAAACATCTTGTTGAAACCTTAGAGGCAGCTGGCAAACCCTGAACAATGTCGAGGGTTTACGCTCGAACATTCGAAGGCACTTGAAGGAAACGTAAGTAGTGAAGTAATCAAAAGATGTGACGCACCATTACGATTGATTTCGTGTCTACGTTCCACCACTTGATACTGCTGCTGGCCGTGAGGACTGTGTTGGCGTCGACGGCAGCAACAGCGTACACACAGTGACGATCGGCTTTCCATTTGCTGCAAAGAAGGGACAAAGAAAGTGGCACATGACTCATCTGCAAGCAATTATGCAGGATATGTATATTCACAAGGCACTGATGACACAACGTGATTGCTTTAAAGAGCCCCTAAACCACCTTCGATATTTGTTAACATTTGAAGCAAACACGCGCAGCGAGTTCAGAATGCCGTCATGATTAGCAGTGCCAAGCGCAGCAGCGCTACGAGCCGCTGGTGCAACACAAATGCCAAGAAACAATCCCCCGCTCCTCTACGGGCATGTTGGTATCCCCAGAGTTGGTCGTGACATCACCATGCGCATCTAGTCATGTCAGCAACAAGAACTTGTTTGTCTGCTCACAGGTACACATATTCACTGCTTTTCCTCCTCTCATGGCGAGGAGGATCACTTGGCCAGGAGGAGAGACGAGCCAACGGACGGAGCGTAGCGAAAGAAAGAGCGAAACAAGCGAGGGCCACTTTTGGTATGTAACTGCTATTACAACACCGTTTTGAAAAATTCTTGCGGCAACATGTTTGTTGCAGACTCGTGCCCAACTGCAATAACACAACTAAATTTCGACTTCTGGGTGGTTTGGGGGACCTTTATAAAGCAGGCCAACACTAACTACTTTGAAAGAATCGCGTACAAAAGTTGGGTGAGGCCAGCCTTTTTGTTGCTGTTTTACCTCAAGCAACACACCTAATCACCTCGAAGCCATAATATGGGAGTAACTGATAAACTTTTCCATAGTGCTTAAAACACAACGGTTATTATGTATCGTCTATAGAAACAGAGCACAAGACCACACAAACACTAAACTTACTCGCTAGCGCTTGCACCATCGACATCTATTCTGTTTACAAGTCTTCTTGCACACTGCTACTATACAAGTAAATTCTAACTTGCCCGTTTAGCCATTCTGGAGATATCATCTTATGAGCAACAAACGTAATACCGTAATGACAACGAAACAAACTTTTGAATGGTTGTGCAAACCATATGCGCCTCATATAGTAAAAAAAAAAAGGTCCACATGCCAAGTTACCAAGATGTTCCTGGCCTTATCGATACAAGTGGTATGTAATCTCCACCCATAAGGACAGAGACCACATAAAGTGAAGGTCATACAGTTCACGAATGTCTGAAGTGTCACTCGTTAATAAGTGCAGACTTGTGTCACGACGTGTAAACAAACTGTACCAAAACAAAAGTTCTTCATGATGCTGAATGTTTTCTTTCTCCCCAACTTCCCAAGAGTAAATACAGCTAATCACACGAGGTGTCATGCAGCAGCACTGCTTTCAGCTCATCGTAAGAAGTTTATTTTACAAGTTAGCCTCAAAACGCGTGCGTGCAGAACCGTCAAGTTTCATCTTCAAGCTCTGCATGGCGCCCCACAACAGTACGCGTACCTTTTAACCTTGCATGAGGAGACGCTCCAGTGAACGATGTGCTGGTCGTCGGAAACGCTGAACAGCGAGTCCGAACTGGCGTGCCACGAGATGCCGTTCACGGCTGCTGTGTGACCTCCCGTCTGCAAAAATTTCAAATGTGTTATTTTTTTTAAACACGTTGCGAAAGCGCAGGCGCTTTCGAGATACACGACAAAGGTTGCAGGATGAGACTTACATCGGCATGCGCTGACACCAATGAGCATAACAAAACGACCTCGCTCAATGAAGCTGAAATGCCATAGTGCCAGCCACTGAGGCATCTCTTAGTGAGAGCACTTTCCTAGTTTAGTGCAGTGCCTGCAACTGCCTCGCTGTACAAAAGACAGCATTTTCTGTATAGAGATGCTCAGTTAGACGCACTGCCCGGCATCCCGATTGAATAAAATTATGCAAACGCGGCCACAAGAGAACGGAAACAAGAGAAACAACTTGTTGTTTTTCTTTTGTGCGCAGTGTCTGCATGCATCACAGGTTTCTACAACCAATGCATACAAACTAGCTCAACTTTCTATCCTTCTAAGTGTTTAACACATCATTGTAATGCGCTCGCATTCAAATCTGGACACAAAAGTGACACAACTTCTGGAAAACCACTTTTCCATCCGGCTAGCACCGCAAGAAATAATGTATCTCGCTCATTTCAGACTACTACGACCTCAAAGCCTGGTGGTGCAAACAGCATTGCCACAACATTACACCTAAAACACGAAACCACACGGCACAGGTTGGTAATGCACAACACAGCCGGAGATGCACACAATCGCGTTAACAAACTACAAACGGTTAGCGGCGATGCGAACGTGCGATTGACATGTATGGCAAACGTTCGCTCGCGGGAGGAAAATATACAAACAAGAGTAAGTCGATCGCTTACTAGTTCGCTGTGTAGGTCTCCTCTGGTTAGACTGTAGAGCAGAACGGTACCCTCCGCAGTTCCCATCGCCAGCAGACTGGCCTCCGACAACGCGTCGCCCGCATCGTCGGACGTTTTTTGCCGCTTTCTCTTCTTGTGCGCAGCCTGCAAAAAACGGAAACTCATGCGGTCACACGATTTGGCAGGGGTAGGCACAATATGTCAGGTGTAGATGACCGGTTTATACAAGGGGCAGACGCAGATTGAACGATCAAGAAGCGATGTAACGGTCGCAGGAGCGTGACGGGACCCCCAGCTAGGAATCCTGAGCACGCAGTTTTCACGGCGCCTGGCGTGCAAGAGCACATGGTCGCACTGACACTCATGCCGATGGCTTCTCGACAAACGCACCGACGATCGGCGCCAAGTGCCGGCTTCGACGCTGCGTCAGACGTGACAATCGACGCACCAGTGAGTCCCCAACCGCGTTACTTGCGGAGTAAATGACGTTTTATTTCCCGTACTTGTCACACACGCCGAAGCGAACATGGCCCGCACACTTACGAAGGCCTGCTGCCGCGTAGGTCCCCAGGAAAGGCACGTGCACTTTGCGGAGAGGTGCGCGCTCGGCGTGTACTCTTGCTTGAGTCGACCCGTTGACGTGTCCCATAACTTTAGCCGGCCATCGGAGCTGGAATGCGCCAAATACTCGCCGCTGTCCGACACCGCAACTGATTCCACGAGAGACGCCATGTTTTCTTGGCATTACACGTGAACCGAAAAGAAGGCATCGCGCATGCGCGGATATTTTTTGCGATCACAGCGCCAAATGTGTGAAACGGTCGTGTTTGTCATCACTAATTTTATCAAACGTTCAAGTGTCATAACGTCCTAATTTATATATAACCACTAAGGTCCAGTGTGAAGCGGCACTTTGTTATATAAATTGGGAATTGCGTTTTTTGAAGATTTTTTGTTCTCACAGTCAATCATCTTGGAGGCCACTGTGCTCGTACGGAGTCGTACTTCGCGCAGTTTTTCTTTAAAAACACTATTGTTATTCCACTTGCTTGAGATTACTGTAACTATAGGGTATATTACAGAGTAGTGCACCGTCGAACCTTTTTCAATTTCATTATTTTCCCTATTTGATGAAGTTTAATTTCTTATCCACTGTCTCTCCATCACCTTCTGGTCTTTGCCATGCATCAACTTATGTTATGAGCAGTTTGATGGTTAAGGCATGATCAAAGAACAATCAGGACCAATCTATGCCTGCTGTAACTACTTTTAGGGGCTGTTTCATAGAGTTTCAAATGGGCTGTTCATTTCTGAAAGTTGCGAACAGCAAAATGCTGACATAGTTGTTCAATATTCTGCCTGCAATGTCCCGAAGTTCTTCAATAACCAAGAAAACTTGACTACCTTGACTATTTGGCCTGTAAGGTGAATCTCTGACAATGACAATTATGACAGTGCCACTGGCATTGCAATCTTGCACCTGGATGGCACACAGGATGAGCCAGATGAAAGACCGTCGGTGTAAACCACTATACTTGATGTTTGAAGTCGGTTCCATGCTTATGCGCACACAGCTGCTCAAACAGAAATGCTACCGAGTGTGTGCACAACACTCACACTCCAAGCGAAATACATAGCGTTATCCTGGATCTTCTGTCAAGCCGATTGTGTGGAGTGCAATGGTGCACACACTTGGTTTTCACAGCCAAACACACAGCGTGAACCATGCATTTATGGAGACCTTCCAACAATCTGTGCACTTGGTGTCAATAGTGAAATAATAATAACTGCTGAGGTTTTACGTCCCAAAACCACGTCATGATTATGAGAGACGAAGTGGTGGAGGGCTCCAAAAATTTCGACCACCTGGGGTTCTTTAACGTGAACTAAATCTGCGAACACAGGCCTCCAGCATTTCGCCTCCATCAAAATGCGGCTGCCACGGCCGGGATTCGATCCCGCTACCTTTGGGTCAGCGGTCAAGCTCCGTAACCATTAAACCACTGTGGCAGGTGTACATGAGATGAGTCCGATGAAAGGCCATCGGTGTGTACCACTATATTTGAGGTTTAAAGCCTGTTCTGTGCTTATACACACACACAGCTGTACCAACAAGGAACGCTACTCAGTGTGCACACAACATTCACACTCCCAACAAAATGCAGAGCAACGTTCTTAATCCTCTGTCAAGCCAATTTCGTGGATCACGACGACGCAAAAACTTGGCTTCATTGTTTTGCATCGAAACACACTGTGCGCCCCTCTAGTTATTGGAGACCTTCAAACACTCTGTGTGTATGGCGTGAATAGCATGACAGCATGGCGACGGCATGAGTGAGTCTCACAACGTCAATCGCAGTAAAGAAACATGGAACGACGCCCTTTATTACAATCCAACACTCAAATGGCAGTGTCTTCTTGCGCACGCAACAAAAAATAAATGCACGGAGCGCACGTCGCTGCGGAAGAAACGTGCGGCTCAACCGCAGTCCGGAGATTCCTTCTCGGGAAACGGAGCGCAGAACATGTCGGCCAGCACGTGGTTCGGAACCTCCGACCCGCGGACCTTGATGGTGTAGCAGGCGTTTTCGACCTTGCGGACGCTCTGGAAGAGCGTCCAAACCTTGCGGTTGATCTCTCGACCGCCGGTGTTGCCGAAGCTGAGGAAACCCGTGTACATGTCCCGCAGGAAACGGCACAGCACGAACGGTTCCTCCAGGTCTCCCTGGCCGACCGCGTTGATGCACTTGCGCATCAGCTCGCCTGTCAGGTCAGCGATGCCCAGCATGTAGTCCAGCGGAGTGATCTCCAGGGAGAACTTGCCGGGCGGCGTCTCGGACGCGGACTCGTCGGCCATCTCGCTTTCGGCTTCCTGTGTGAATGACAGATGCAACCGCTTATGAAGTCTGTACTTAAAATACAGCTGTCTTTATCAGTTGCATTTTTTTGTCAGCCAACAAAAATTGTCATCGCTCTTACATAACTTCCCTTTCTCTAGAACTGTACATGACAAGCATGACACAGCATTAAGCGATGGCATAGAACAACGTTAAGCATGACATAGCATTCTCGACAGGAGAGTACTGAGCACAGAGTTTTCATGAAAGAGAAAGCAAGCAAGCGGGACGTTTACTGTTGGGCGATAGAAAGGTGCCCCAAAGAGCACAACTACGTTTGAGGTGCGAGAGATAAGACTTCCGTTTTTAAAAGTACATTTAGGGCATACTTATGTCAAACAAGTATAATCGTAATCTGGCTTGCTTGTGTTTATTTTCTTGAAAACATTGTTAGTTCCCATGACCTGTCCCTTTTCAGAGGGCCAGACATCCTCACTAGCTGTAAATTCCAAGACTTGGTTGCCAAGGTATCAATTCACATTTGATTAGCCTTTGATTCACTATGGCATTTGTTTCACTGCTAAATCACATGTGACTTGCCTTCAATTCACCTTATGCACCAATTATGCCTTGATCTCTCAACGTAACTTTCACTGCACCGTACCTGATCACTGCACCTAAGCCGGTGTTGCACCACTTCCGTACATCGACTTTCTTCACTCATGAACCATATCCCCTTCAGCGGCGGTGTGTACAATTGTGCACATCAACTAAGGAGGCACGTCACGCACCGCGCGTTTCTTCAAATGGCTTGAAACGCAGTGTGCGCATTTGTGCAGGCTTCCCGAGTGGACAAATGGTGGTCATTTAGCTTCACTGTGCTGCGCAGTGCTGCAGAGAATCATTTCGCTGGAGACACTACCATGTTCCATGATCGTTCGAAGTGCCGCGTTTCAGGACCAAAGTCAAGAGTATTATTTTTCTTTGCTCGAAATGAATACAACCAAAAAACAAACTAGGCATGCATTTTGAGCCTAATATTTGATTCTTTTTACGCAAGAATATAAGCAGACTGATTGCATGCTAGATATTTAATTACATGCTAATTAACATTAATTACTGAAAGCTACGTGAAACAACGCACTGCCTTATTTTCTTTCTCGGGATGTAATATTGGCTGCCTTGGAATTATATTGTGTGAATCTGACAAATTTTTAGACAGTCCATCATAATTTCCACCTGAAGGAAATTCACTCAAACCTCATTATAACAAAGTCACACCTGCCACGGAAATAACTTCGTTATATCCGAAAATTGGTTATAAACGTTTATTGGTAACACTGTATCTATGACAAGAGTATTCTTCATTTACTTCGTTATAACCGATTATTCGTTATATCGAGGTTTGAGTGCATACTATATATAAGGTCTTCGCCATAATCAAGAGGTAGGTACAGCCACAAGCACGCACCTCTGCCTGTTCTATGTACACCAGGTTCTTGTGGATCTCGTCCAGGGTGACCAGGTGGCCATCCTTGATGTAGTGGAAGAAGGTCAGCGCTTCGATGTACTCTTGAATACCTGCACGCAGTTAAGGGACAATTAGCGTCGCCTGTTTTAAGGCGTAACACCAACACAAGTGTGTTTCGTATCTCTCGTTGCATTCTCGTAAAAGATGGCGCAGTTAGCAGCTTTGTCAACCGAAACAATAACACTCCTTCTTGGGAAAGTTGGTTACTCCCCAGGATACTCCCCAAGGAGAACCGCATTTTAACGAGTTTTGGAGGTATTGAAGAAATGATTTTACATTGCCCTCTAGGTAGGTAGGTAAACAACTTTATTGATTCATGAAAGAATGATGTGAAGGGGGGGGGGGGAGTGGAAACTAAAATGTATATATTAGATAGAAAAGAGTCGAACAGCACTTAAGACAGGGCAAAGTAAAGACGACAGGTGCAGTGTTGACTAACAAGCATCGTTTCATATGCGAGAGAATGTCTTAGCGCGCCAATAAGAGAGAGGCAAAAAAAACAGTCCCGGCACACCGAAAAATGTACACTGTGCATACCTGGTGAAAACGCCCTGAGGTACAGGTAATAGCTCTGCCCCCTCAGTTCCATCGCAATCTCTCGCAGTGCGAACATGCTGAGCTCGCAGAGCTTCTGGTCCGCTTCGGCGAGCACCTTGTCCTTCTGGTTATCCCTGTTGCAGAGAGACGCGGAAGAGAAGAAAATCAATTTCAGAGACCGGTTCTTCCGCACCTCCTTCAATCAATCTGTTTTAGTATTACCATAACAGGATAATTACAATGCATAAAATACACAGACGAGGGTTCCCAAGTACTAGACTGCAATGGCACCCTCAATCATGCGCCACATTAATGATTTCGTAACGCAACACTAACAGAGACGAAGAAAGAATGTACAAGGACAAGCACATATTCTCGACTGAAATTTCACTGAAAGGAAAAACACAAACAGAAAACTACAGCGCCCCCTGCACATCACGTGAATTGACAAGACGCAATCTGACAGGCGATGACTACAACTAACCACGAGTTCTGTCAAGAAAGATAAAACCATAGGTTCTAAAGGCAGGAAAAAAACGCGTGACTGATAAACAACTCATGACACTAAAAAAGATATCTCTTTGTGCGAAAGAACGATGCATGGGACGTTGATACAGCATCCCATGTTGCACTGCCAAATCATCAAAATGGAACCACACGAACTCGCCCAATTGTCTACGCTTCTACACGCACCATACGTCGTCCCACCAATTAGCATATCCCACTGCACTACCCATCCGTATCCAATCGCAAACTCATGTGCTCGCAACACCACATTTGCTGCCTCACTTTTTTTTTCTTCATATAGCAGCACGCCGGGATGGCCTTCCCCGTGACAATGCAGCCATTGCACACGTGTCCATCAACTTTTGCAGACAATGTCGCAGCGCACTGTTCCGCATGAATATTATTCCTCGTAACTTTCACTTGTTAGCCAAAGAAGCATTCCCAATTAAAGTGCACATACGTGGGCCAAGGTGCAAACTCTACAAAAAGCGTTTATGCGATGTTAATGTCGAAATATAGAAATAGGCACAATTACACTGGACGAAAACACAAGGAGTAGACAAGACAACTGCTTGTCCTCGTCTGCTTCTCATATCTTTGTCCAGGTTATTTGTGCTCATTTTTCCAGGCAAAGCTCGCTATACCTCACGGAATTCAGTGGCGTTGCATGCGAAAAACCCGGCACCGGCAAGTGTAAAGAAATGCGGCCCTCAAAGGTTGCGCCAGTCACATGCGTATTGAAAGAAGGCCTCCCCCATATCATATACGGATCACTTCTGAAAGGGAAGGTTTCGAGAAGCATATCGATACTCGTCTCCAGAATGACTGAAATCTGGACACCGATTCTGAGATACAGTTTTTGTTCCACGGTTCATGTTTTAAGACATCCCGACCGCATGATGTGCGATGTGATGTGCCACGACCGCATGATGTGCTTTTCGGGTGCCCCACGAAAAAAATGCTTGAGACCAGTCTCGTCCATGCAGCTCATGAGCATACTTATTAAGAAAATTATTTTTTTTAATACGGCACGAAGCCAGTCATATGCAGGCTGATCCACTCATGAAAGGCCCGTGGGCCGTGTTTTTGAAACCCCTGCACTACGTGGTGCCTCGTGGCGGGTGCACTAACTTCATTATGCGATGAAGCAGGAAGATGATGCGCTTGCTCTCGATGGTCACGTCGCGGCCCAGCTTGACGAGGCGCTCGTAACGGTCGTAGCGGTCGTCCAGTTCCACCTGGAACGCCCTGAACATCTGGACCACGGGCAGGGACTCGTCGACGTCCGAGTTCCGTTTTTCGTCGGACTTGCGCTGCCTGTTGCGCGAGGACCAATTACTCCCCCTGTCGTGGCCCCCTCTGTTATGTCCCCTGTCGTAACCTCTGTCATGACCTGCAAAAAAAAAAAAAAAACAGCTGAAACTTGGTTTAACAAAGTTATGACAGTGCTTAGATTCGTTCGTTAAATCGAGAAGTTCATAGAATCGAGCAAGGAATTTTTTGCTCCTTCGTAATCTAAAATTGAAACGTAGCAACACCTAGAAGCTACCGCGGCATTTTATTTGCCACTAATACACATTTGCGTAAAGAGCCCACGAGGGTAGCCTGAACATAGAGTATCCCATGTCCGTGTAATATAGGCGAGAGAGACACATGTGAAGATACTATTACAAGGTTGCTTGCTGGGCTAGTTGGTTCATATCAATGAGTGGCACAGCGCGGGAAAACAGGAAAGGACGACAACAGAGACGGAGTGCAAAGACTCTTTGCACTCCGTCTCTGTTGTCGTCCTTCCCTGTTTTTCCACGCTGTGCCACTCATCTATTACAAGGTGCCAATATGCAAAGACGGGGAGTACGAATGCAGTGATTGTGTGAGCAGGCAGAGCAAGAAAGTTGCAAGGAGACGATAGGTTGCCTCCTGTCGCGCAAGCCATTAAACAACGAAAGCAACCACCGTGTTTCTGAGGGAGCGTTCACAGGGACAAAAAAAAAACCACCCCCACCTGCCCTATTTTGAACGCAAAAGCGCTACCGACTCTTAAGTCCAATATTCCATGCATGGGCGCGGTGTGCAGCCCCGTCAAAATAAAAATATGGTCGCAACTAGGGCTGTACATCTTAACGCGATAGCGTTACAGCGCACACCTGAAGAAAACTCCGTCTGTGTCAAAATGAGAAAGAAATCACTGCATTTTTACTCATTTATTTCAGGAAAAACTTCGTTAGATCGGGTTAAGTGCCAGTGTCATTATTTCGAGATCACGAAAACACTGAACCCCATGGGTACCTGGCCAGGAAATGGAAATTTCTTTGTTAGATCGGGACGAAAGAAGGGGAATTTTATGGACTCATTTGTCTTTGTTACACACAACATTTATTGAGAACCAACAGACAGTCAAGCCAAGGAAAGTACTGGGGACATTATTTGTAGTAATTATGATCTAAATGTGAAGAAACTCAAGTGGACGAAAAGACAACGTGCCGCTGGCAAATTGGGAAATTTGTAAAAGCGGGTTTCATGAGATGGGGTAATAAACAATAATAATAAATATTAAAAACGTGTGGCACTAAAGCTCGAGGTTTCTTCACATACTGCAAGAAATTGATTCCTCGGAGCTGGTTTCCACCAGTACTCTTTTCTTCAGTGGGAAATCATGCTAAATTTCAAAACCTCAATTGAACAACACTGACACCTAAAATAGAAATTTTTTGTTTCCCGCTCTGGATACTTTGGACTTTGCACCCATGGCTCTCGTGCCTCTGACTGGCAAGTTGTCTGAAGAAGACAGACCAATGGCCACTGTGCTTCTGTCACTGTTAGACACACTTCGCATGTTCCTCGGCAAGCTGAACCTGCCGTATGCTCCATCCGTACTGGATGTTCCATGTCCAGCACTTGCAAGGTTTCAGTAGGCACTATATTGACTCGACTAAGACCGTCGTCAGTCATGAGGTGAAACGTGTCGATATCTACAGTGGAACGTGATGCACCTGAGATCCTGCATACAGTATACTATCAAGTTGTCAAGATACGAACGTGCATGGCAAGTGGCAGTTTTGTTTAAACTCACGCGCACTTTTTATATGTTTACTTCTTTCTATCTTCCTATCTTTTCATCATTCAATCCCCTTTCCCCGCGTAGGGTAGCAAACCGGACGCGCGTCTTATTAACCTCCCTGTATTTCCTCCTCTCCTTAAGCCAATCGATAGCAAGATTAATAGTGTAGAGACAAGAGTAGAACACGGCGTATTCATTCCGCAAATTAAAAAAAAAAACGAGAACTAATGGTCTATTCTGTCGTTTCACTTGGCAAAAACTATAAGCACGCAGTAGCGGGGGATACACTATTAACCTTGACCCCCTGGGGTTCTTTTGCGCTCACATTCAAACTTCACAAGGTGTGGGTTCGAGCTAGTTGTTAGTCCATGATCAACACTTCTTGCACAAAATTTCTTAGACAACGTCCGTGTCTGTTTCATCCGTTGTCTAAGAAATTTTGCGCAAGAAGTGTTCATCGCGTTTAAACGCAAACGCGTTTTCGATTTCGCCCCCATCGAAGTACGGCCACGATAACAGCGGGAATCGAACCCGCGCCCTCGATCGTGCCTGCAACGCAACGCCGCAGCCACTGGAAGTATCTGAAAGTTATATCAAGAGTTAACCAGCCTGAAGAAGATAGTAGACAAACGGTGCGTTCTTTGAGCGTCTTCAAGCCGCGGTTAAACGCTTTCAGTAGACATGAACTTCAGTTAACCGAAACTAACCGTACTCAAGTCGCCTAAATGGAGCATAGTTAGCGTAGGTAAATGAGGTATCCGGCGTCTATTTCGCCTAAATAAATACATGCGTTTTAGAGAACAGAATAGTTCAATGTACCGAAGGAGCGCGAAAGTCGCAAACGCCGAATGGTGAAGCACAAAAAACACCGGACGCTTCAGGAAGAATTTTCAGACACGTCTTTCGATATAACAGAGAGCTGGCACACTCACCTCGACTGTGGTGACCCTTGTCGTGAATTTTGCCTTCACCCGTCATGATTCAAGTTGCTCAAAAAACACAGCCTAGAAAAACTGTGTCTAGCGCGAGCACAGCACGATGCAAAGCGTTGCCTTGTCAAAGCGGCACCGTCAAAACAAAACGATTGCCGCACGCTGCCCTATTTCGACGGGTAAATATTCGAAAGCCAAAACATGACCCACGTGCACTTAGAAAAGCTTTAATAATATACAGCGTGTACCAATACATGTAGCTACGTCATGAGAGAAATTGCGAATATTTTAAGGCGAATTTTGTCACGAGGTTGACACTCTGACGTCAGAGGTGAGGCAAGCCGCCGGAGAAAGCTGGCGCTAAAAGCGCTAGCGCCTCTAAACCACGCAGGTGCTTGGTTGACATGGGAGGTTCATGATATGATGGATAGATCACATGTTATTGTATTGTTTTCCGAGTATAACATGCGATAAGAAAGTGATAGCTGCGGCTACAGTGCTTGACAGTACAATGAAAACAGTGTATGGGCGTGTCAAGCTTTCCACCGAGCTGTGTCAACGAATTCTTTCGCTAGCAAAGGATACGACGCACCGCTCGTCTCAAGTACTGCATGATTAAATGGTTCAGCAATAATCAAGTGCTGGGAAGTGAGTGGCTGTTTATAAGGCGTCGGAGCACACTACAAAGGTGGGAATACACTGCTACAGCGCGTACAACACTTTGCTGACGTGATGTAAACCTATACACACATAATTTATTAGCTCGAGCAAATGCGTCCGCGTAGCCCCTACGGGGAACACCTGTATTTCACCTGTCCTACATTTATAGCGACTGTGTAATTTGTTATCAGCAAATGCAACGTGGATGACGTTGCCATTGGCGCGTGCATGGCAGCTGTCAAAACCACCGCAGATGTGTTTTTGTGCATATACATATTCCTGCCGTTCTAGCATTTTCAAGTACACTTCTGGCGCTTATTTCATGTATTTCAGTACTGCTGTCTTCTTTTTCCTTTAGCGACCGTTTTAGCAGCACGCGCCGTCGAATAGATGAATGCGCGGGCTCAGTCAATGTCGCGTTGTCAGGAGGGAATGCCGTACGTTGTATGTGTCACGTATTTCTGATCTGTGTTGTTTTTGCGATTCGTAGACGTAAATCATGCTGTCGTTACTGCGACTACGCCTTCCTGTCTGGCTACTGCTGTTGACGTTGGTGGTAGCTGCAGCGTACGCTGCCACTCCTAGACGTCCGAACATCGTGGTGCTTCTAGCCGACGATCTGGGATACGGAGATGTGGGATGCTTCGGCAACACCACCATATCCACGCCCAACATAGACAGGTATGTATGTCTGCGGCTGTGAAGTGACAAACGTGCAAACATCAATGTGCGGGTCGCACTCCGTGCATTTTCGACCGGGATTGAGTTTCGCGATCGCGATTGGACCTAAGCGAATTGTAGGTGTTCTCTGATTGGTTTCTTCATTCGAACAGGAACCAATAGCTATCAAGAAATTAAATCGCAATGGAGCCCAATCAGGATCGAGTTTTAATTATCGCGGTTGCATTCTTAGCGCAAGCCGCGCGAAGAGCAGTCAACAGCTCTCGATAAATTATTATGTATTTATTTATTTATTAAAAAATACCTTACAGGACCGAAGGCATTGAGTAAAAGGGGGGGGGGGGATGCATTGAAATCACGAGTAAACTTGTAAGGAACAGTGTTACAATGCAAGTCAATAATAACTCAAGAAATATTCTAACACGAACAAGCTCGATTGTGACCCAAGATGCGCCATGCACGTGATCGCGTGACTGGCCCTGAACTTCAAAATTTGAATCTCTAATGATCGCCTAATTGTACTATTCATGTTGGGATGTCAAAAGCCACAGTATTTTGATAACAAGCGTTCACCCTGCCTTCGTCACATAGCTGGACTTATCAGACACGCAAAGCTGCCCTTCACTTTGCTTGAACAGCAAGTGGACTTGTGAAGTTAACCTGTTAGACGCACCAACACTGTTTCGATCATGGCTTTTTGAGGGCACCTTGCAGAGTGCTAGTGAATCACAAATTTCCATCACATTGACTGAAGCAGCCCCCAACTCGAACTCCGTCTTATTAGTCACTTGTGGCATTGCTGATGTTATTGCTAAAGTGAATATCCAAACACTATCAAGTTCGTATGTTTCGCACGTCGTCTTTGTTTCCTACAGGTTGGCACAGAATGGAGCCGTGCTGACTCATCACACAGCAGCCGCAGCTGTTTGCACTCCGAGCAGAGCAGCGCTGCTCACGGGCAGGTACCCGGTGCGCTCAGGCAAGTACCTCTGACGTAAATGCGACTTCGCCTTTTTGGTTAGCTTGTTTTTCAAAGTGCGAAGTTAATTCACAGCTTGTTGTGCGAGTTATCGCGATTGTGAGCTATGCAATAGCATACATATCTTAGCCTTGCCTGAAAATTAAAACTGCTGAATAGAACCATGAAAGAAGCTGAAACTATCATGTCGTACAGATGCAGTTACTCGCAGCAGCCCAGCGCCTGTGGTATTGCACTGCTGAGCGCGAGCTCACACATTTGATACTTACTGAGGCAGCTGCATTTCAAAAATACTCTTGAACCTCTGAATAACGGACGCTGATATGGTGAATTATCATCTATAGCGAACTAAATACGAACTTTAGTTGTTCGGGCTTCATTTAACCGACATTTATTCTTTTTTATAAGGACGTCGAAAATGTGGGAGCTGCTGCGTATCAACTGTTACAAAGAAACCTGTGGTTCTCGTGAGGCTCAAAACTCAAAAGGTAGCATAAGAATCAAAAGAAATATTGAAGGACAATGCATAACCACTTTTCTTCAATGTGGTAATGACATGAAAATTTGATTAAAAATATCTTGTTAAAGAGTTCGCAGAAATTTTGGTCGTCCAGGGCAAATGAAAGCATGCGTGACCGGTTGTGCCACCTAAAACTTATGAACAGAATGTCGTGCAGAAGATATAAGATAGACTGGTGATGATGATGTTAACATTTTCCAAGTGCAATGTAGTTCTTTTGCTGAAAGCATTATTGCCTTCATGTTCCAGGCATGGAAAGCTACTTCAAGAACAAGGTGTTTATCATCGTCGCGGCAAGTGGCGGGCTGCCCACAAACGAGACGACGTTCGCCAAGGTTCTCCAACAGCAGGGTTACTCCACAGGATACATAGGTGAGAATTCCTTCCTTATGATAGTGGCCAACTCTGATGTGGCGAACAGATCAGTACTGTACTTAGATACAAACTAAGAAAAAATGTCGGCTTCACCCACAGTGTATCTCTGTGCATCAGTGTATCTCTGTGCATCCCACAGAGAGTTTGCATAAATCGTCCATCCAAGAGCGCTGAGTAATTTTCGTGACATGGAGTGTTTCAGAGAGTTTACTTTCCCATACAGGCACACATTTATCTCCCTGGTTTTAGGTCAGAAGCGTGACCATCCTGGTAAATTTCATCAGGGATTCTGACAGGGCTCAGCCAAATTTAATCTGTTGGGTAGTAACGATGAACCTTTAAAGGGGAACTCCGGTGCATTTTCTACTATGTTGAGATAATGCCATTTTCAAATAGTATTAACAGTCCTGTAACAACTAGAGGGGTGAGAGACTCGTCAATAATATTAAATAACCAGTAAACGGTGAGTCAAAACTGAAACTGAAGCAGGGAGCTGCTCCGTGCTGGGTATGCGATGACGTCACGAAATACGCTACATGCCGCCACGGCTGGCCAGGGTGTAAACGTAGCACACGTGCTTCTTCTGTTGCGCGACAAGCGAGCCGGCAATGTCGTCCGACGCAGAATCAAGCTGTGCCAGCCCCTCTGAACTTACCAGTGACAAGTTCAGCGATGGTTGCCGCTACTATCTGAGCGTGGAAACATCACCTTTTGATTTCAACCCGCCGGCGCGTGAAGTAGCTGATGTGCCCCGCATCGATTTTCTTGTTGCTCAATATTGCGGGTGCTTACTGTAAGACCCGATGTCGAGGACTAACACGCTATGCAGCTAACAAAACCGAACTTTGCTCGCGTCGCCGTTGCTTCGTAGAAGGGGGGGGGGTGATTCTTAAAAGGAAGAAGGAAATGAAAATGAAAATTGGGTGTAGAGTGCACGATAACTGTCTCTCAAGTGAGGACACCTCAACCGATACACTCACGGGGGACTGGGGATTGAAGGGACATTGAGAGTGAAAAGAGATGGTAAAAGAAGAAAAAAAAAAAGAAAAAAAAGAAAGGTATGAGTGGAAAAAAAAGGTGAGGGGGGGGGGGGGGGCAGGAGAACGGGCGTCCGAGTCACCGTGGTGAGCGGCTAGAAAATTCGTTCGACTAGGCCGGCATCCTCGAGAAAAGCGAGTAGGGCCGCAAGGGCTGATCGGCGACGGTGCACGTGGCCGGTGGGATGGAGCAAGTCCTGTAGGGTCGCACACGGCAGTCCGACGAGTCGGTACTTCATGACAAGCTGCTTCCGCGCGGTGTTGAGAGAAGGGCAGTCAAACAATAGGTGGCACAGGGTTTCGGCTGCGGCGCAATCGGTGCAGTTCGGTGCAGCGGCGCCGCGAAGACGATGCCTGCGTTCCGCGGGCCACACTGACCCGGTCCTCAGGGCAAGATGAAGCGCGCGCTCGCGGCGAGTGAAACCAGTGGCTGGGATGGGAGGAGGGGGGTGTCCGGCGGCGACCCGTGCGTCCGGATGCTCGCGCACCAGCTCCCGGCGAAGGTTGTTGCGTGCCGAGTCGAACGAGCTGGCGTAATCTGTCAGCGAAGTCTCGGCGGAGTGTGCTCGTTTTGCGAGCTCGTCTGCAGCCTCGTTGCCCGCGATGCCGACGTGTGAAGGGAGCCACTGAAGGACCACGTCACAGCCTCGTTCCTGGAGGGCCAGCAGGCTGAGAGCGGCGCGCTGAGCAAGAAGGGGGCCCCGTTCCTCCCTCGCGAGCTGGCGCAGGGCAGGTTTCGAGTCGCAGAAGATTGCTGCGCTAGAGACGGCCGGCGAATTGCGCAGGAGGTCTGCAGCCAGCTGGAGCCTGACTGCTTCGTAGAAGAAAGCGCGCGCTGCAACCGTCTGTTGGGCGAGGCGGGGGTGGAAAAGAGTAGACACGTTATGTCACATACACAGGGTGGCCCGCGTTAACAGGCATGATTCCGGAATGGGCTACCAATATTTTAAATGCGTTTTCTAAAAAACTAAATCACTTACGGTTGTATAATTTAGCACATATCATCAGGGTACTGACGACAACATATGTTGAAAGCTTAGTTGAAATCGGTGAATATATAAAAATCGCCGGAGTTCCCCTTTAACTCTTAACATGCTTAGTATTTACATTAGCCGAGAAAAAAAGTACTTAAATTTCGAGTACAGTGAGCTGGGCTAGTTGGTACTGGTTGATTATGTTACAGACAAGAACGAAAAAGAAAAGCCAAGGCACACACGTGACAAGACATAGCGCTGTGTCCTGTTGTATGTGTGCCTTATCTTTTTTCTTCGTTATTGTCACACTGTAATGTAATGTTACAGTTCGAGCACAAACCAGCTAGCGTAGCTGTCTTTCGCTGGTGAAAGGCAAGCAGATTGCAGCTTTGTGGGCGGAGCTTACATTTTTTCTTAAGTTGTGACCGAGCATAGGTATGTTGAAAAGTGATGTTGTTTGTACAGGACAATTGATAACTATGTTTCAATGCCGTGCAAGTGGTGAGAGTTTCGCGATCGTGAGGATACAACTCTACTTGCTTTTATTTGTGATGTGTCCTCATTTAAGGAACCGTAAGGAACGGAAAAAGATGGGTGTAACATTCAGAGATCGGAAGACAGCAGAATGGATCGGGGAACAAACAGGGGTAGCCGATGTTCTAATTGACATCAAGCAAAAAGAGAAAAAAGGACCGGGGCTGGCCATGTAATGCGTAGGACAGACAACCAGTGGTCAGTTAAGCAACGGATGAATGGACATGAAGGCATGAGAAATGCATTCAGGGATGACAGAAAGTTAGTTGTGGTGATAAACTTAAGTTCGCGGAAATGAAATGGAATCAGCTCGCACAAGATAGGTTAACTCAACATCGTTGGGTGAGGCCTTTGTCCAGCAGCAGACACAGAATAGGCTGAGGATGATGATGAGGTACGCAAAAACAAAAAATATCCAGAGCTCTCCATGAAAGCGGCTTGTATAGCTTGTATGTTGCTTTGGATTGTTAAATTTCACAATGTGAATGTGATAGGACTGTTAATTTGCAGCGAATTGGTTCTGCAAAATCCCTCAAGGTGGAAGAAGGGTTCACAAAGGGGAAATTGACAACCACCCATTTGTAGCATGAAGCCACAGGGAAATCCATACGGATTTCTCAGAAAGAAAGCTTCTTGGTTGCTGAAAATTTTCTCCTGGTCCGGGGATCGAACCTGGGACCAACTCCTTACCGGGGCGGTCGCTCTACTAATTGAGCTAGCCAGGAAGCTAGCAATTGGCAGCGCGAGGGCAAATTAACCAACAACTTAAAGCGCATGGACATCAAGTCAGTTCTGTGGAACCTTGCAAGAAGGCAGAAGGGTTAAGAAAGGGAAACTGGCAATCCCCCATTTGTAGCACGAAGCCACTAGGAAATCCATACGAATTTCTCAGAAAGACAGGTTTCTTAGTTTCTTGACTGTTAACTCAGCTGCTAATGCTGCAGGCAAGTGGCACCTGGGCTTGTACTGCACATCTAAGGACGACCCCTGCCACCACCCGCTGCGCCACGGCTTCGACTACTTCTACGGGCTACCCCTGACGAACCTGAAGGACTTTGGCGCCGACGACGGCAGCGTGGTCACCACCTACTTCCCCAACATCTTCCGCTTCTGCTACACGGCCATGGCGCTGAGCGCCGCCTTCTCCTACCTGCTGCTCCGCAGCGGAAGACCCATCGCTGCGTCGTTCGTGTTCGCCATCTTCTTCGTCGACCCCGCTGTGTTGGTATTCTTCATCAAGAGCATCCCGACGCTCAATGGCGTGGTCATGCGCAATTTCGATGTGGTCGAGCAGCCCGTCCGGCTGCCGGGCATGACGCAGAGGCTCGTTGCCGAGTCGCAACGCTTCGTCCGCTCCGCAGTCGCGGAAGGGAAGCCCTTCGTGCTCTTCCTCTCCTTCATCCATGTGCACACAGCCCTGTTCTCACACCCATTCTTTGCCGGCAAGAGCGCGCACGGCCGCTACGGTGACAACGTTGAAGAGCTGGACTGGGCCATCGGCAAGGTGAGTGCACCTTTTGCTATTGCTAGCGAAATCAGCACTGGAAACGTACTGAACTTTCAAGCAGGAAATTGCCAAAGAAAAGATTTACAATAACTCTAGGGGTAGCTCTGTGTTGTTTGAAGCCAGGATGGGAGTATTGCGGACTAAGACGTACCGAGCCAAGTGCAAAGGGATAGGCGCATTTTGCTGTGCGTGTAGAGAGGAGGATGTAACGGCCAAACACCTGATACCTTTCTCTGAAAGGCTTCACCCTACAGTCCAGGGCAATTAAGCTGAATTTTTCAAAGCATCGGGGTTTAGGGACAGTGAAGGCAAGATAGACTTTAAGCAGGTATAGAAATAACTGAGAGGAGGCTACCTAATTGTGTCTAAAATCAAGGCAGGAGTGAAATTTAGTCTTTCACTACTTAGAATTAGTACTTCATTGCGAGTTACGGCTAGGTGGTGTGAGCAGCTACCCGATCAAATGAGTACAGCCCCATCCATCCAGCAATGCTTGGTTGCAAGGATAATCTTCCAATGTGTGTGATAACATGATGCCTGTGTCTGAGTATCAAGTGATGCAACAGCCAATGTGCCAGGCTACGGAAGTTCCATTTAGAGAATTTCACATGTTTGAAATTAGTACAAAGCTCCCATCACCTGTTCCCTTATGGATAAGGCAGTGCTTTGGCTTCCAGTGCAGAATCCAGGGGGAATGTCTGGGCGTGTTAATCCCATTCTCTTGATGTTGATGACGTTAATCCTGCTTCACTGTTTAGAACTGGGTGTAAACATTGCTTGCACCTTAGCTAAGACAACAAAAACACTAACACACAGATGATGAATACACGACTAAAACACAACAAAACTACACAGTGTTGTCGATTGTGCATGCACCCTGGCTTAAAGAAGTTGGCTTGCACAGCACCAGTTTACGACCTGTGACAAACTCACGAAGTCATTCTTCCCAGCTTTAACTGCAACATTTGAATGCTCATTGAAAGTAAAGTGACCATGCAGTCATCATCATCAATTACCATCTCAAGGCAGACCCGTCTCGTCGAAGAGAAACCACAATTCATGCCTGTTTGGGATGTTGAAACGTCTAGAGTATGGTCAGTTATTAGTGGCATGAGCAATGAGCGACACTCTTGTTTCTTTTCCATGCACTTCCGGTCCAGCACTTACTTCCGGTTTTCTGAATATTCAGAAAAAGTCTTGTAAAAAATTAAACTGGTACAAAATCGACAGATCTGTTTCAAGTTGAGAGTTATATTGGATACACATATCAGAGCATAAGTTTACTTAATTAAGGTAAGGGCCAATTAACTGTCAGGATAATTGATAAAAATTAATTGAATGAGTGCATCGAAAGAGCAGACGACTTTCTTGTGAGCAGCTGGTATCCTTGCGGCATCTGGCGGAGCAGATCTCCACCACCCGCTTCTTTCTACGCGGCCTCTGAGATTCGGCAGCGCGACGAAACGCAAAGTTAATGCAAGGAATACATCGGGGCACTTGATGGCGATGAGTGCCGTTACCAGATACCTAAGTCAAGGATTAGGGTCACCTTCAATTTTTTCGGTGGGTTGGTTGGTCTGTGTGTCGTTTGGCCTGTGTCATCCACCCTACATTGATATCCACTGCCCCGTTTCATGCAGGTTACAGAACTGTTGCAGGAGACTGACCAGACGAACAACACGTTCGTCTACTTCACCTCTGACAACGGCGCTCACGTCCAAGAGATTGGAGTTAATGGCGAGAGGGAAGGCGGCTACAATGGCATCTTCAGAGGTACTGTTCTGCTGTTGGAATTGCACCTCACGCTTACGTCCACCACACTTGCCAAGTATTCAAATACTATACAATCTAAGGCAAATGGGAGTATTTGGGGCATCGTTCCGCCACGCAACGATAATTGTCACCTGGCTCACCTCCATTTTCCTTCTTGAGGACTGTGCGCTCACTACTTTCTTCTCAAGAGCGCTGTGTCACGTTGATAGCACGTCAATTTTTTTTTTCATGTTTTTTTTTCTCTTGTTGGGCTTGCATGTGGGCGTCCGCAGTGCGTAATATCAGTCGGTTTGATGACGAGACTGACGCATAGTGAATGCCTATTGTATATGGGCCCCTATGTAAGCAAAGTCAGATGCTATTCCTGCACAAGCTCAGCAAGTTTTTCTTCTCTCAAACAAGATTTACATCATCCCTACGCAGGCGGGAAGACCATGGGTGGATGGGAAGGCGGCATTCGCGTGCCCACAGTAGTTTCCTGGCCGGGACGGGTTCCCAGTGGCCTAAAGATCGAGGCGTCGACGAGCCAGCTCGACGTGATGCCCACGCTGCTGGCGGTGGCCGGGGCGGAGCCTCCTCGGGACCGCATCATAGACGGCAGCAACATACTCCCGCTGCTCCGCGAGGAATCCGCGGCTGCCTCGCACGAGTTCCTCTTCCATTACTGTGGCATTCACATCCATGCCGTCCGCTATACGCCTCGCGACGGTGAGTGTCTGCTTCACGACTATCCATTTTGCATCGTGCCTTGCCAAGCTTTTATTGCGATTGCAATTATATGGACACTCTCGGCTGGTTTCTGCAGTCGGCGTCGCTGCCGTCGGATGGCTGTTGTCTCTGCGACATATGTCTGTTGTTGTTTCTGCCTTTGCCATTTGCCCCACATTTTTTATATCATGCGTGGTTGCACACATGACGTGCAAGAGGCTCCGTACCAGACGGACTGCAATTTCCGCACATGTCCGTACAAGACGGACTCCAACAAAGTGCAACTTGTACTACAGCGTGTAAAACAAACTCTTATTACAACTTCAAGCGCGTGGTTGACTATGCAGGTTCCGGTACGTGGAAGGTGCACTTCATGAGCCCCAACCCAGCCCTGTGTACATACGTGTGCCACTGCTACGGCGGTTACGTGCTGCATCACGACCCGCCTCTCATCTTCCACCTGGACTCCGACCCATCCGAGTCGCGGCCGCTCAGCGAGCGCGACGGTCCCAGCATTGCGTGGGTGCGGGCGGCTGTCACGGAAGCGGTGGCGAAGCACAAGGCCTCGTTGCAGCTGGTGCCGCAGCAGTTCGACTTCTTCCACTCTGTGTGGCGGCCGTGGTTGCAGCCATGCTGCAGCTACCCGTTCTGCTCCTGCCACGAGAACTACACGCTCGCGGATACCTTGTGATCCGCGTCCACGAGGGCGTGACTGTACATTTACGACGGCTTTGTACATTGCAACTTTGTACGCATCACACAGTCGTGACTCTGAGCTTGTGTGTGACATCGGTGCCTCAAAGGGGGAATATGCTAGATTTTTAAAATTTTATGTTTGCTCTCGGGACTGCACTTATGCGAGAGCTTTGGAAGCACTTCGTTATACCCTGTCGTGCCTGGACAGCTGATATGTGTGGTGACAAAACGTGCCGGGAAAATTTCGCGAATAGTAAGTGAACCTTTTTTTGATGGTGTGGATCCTGTCGTCGTATTTTGTTACTGGTATCGAAAATCAACGAGAGTGAGGTTTTGTGAGAATTTTTATCTTGTTGTTTTACTTGTGATGCCTGAACGACGCAAGAGACATCCCATGTGTGGAAATGTAGCGCAGTCACGTTATGCATAACTCTTGTTTAGCCCCATAAAACTCCGAGAAGGCTTAGGCTTCATTCTCGATAACTATCAAAGCACGTTTTGATTTGCAGCTTTCCGGAACATTGGTGCACCGACTTATTTGTGCGTAGGAATCTCTCACTAAACATTGTCGTATTAATCTAGTGAAGGCTTTTAGTGATATTGAACGACAATCTTCAGCCCTAACACATACTTACAGCCAGAAAAGGCATTGCAGCCACATGTAACATTGTCGCATGTGGCTAGAAGGGCTTGCGACAATGTCACCACCATGTGGTTTTAAGCAACAATGACATAGAATATGTTTCTGGCATATTTTCACTGTAATGTTGGCATGTCTGTTTGAGGCCATGCAATGTCTAACCTCTATTCAGGGCTGTTTTTTATTTGATTTTATGGCTTAAGGTGTAAACCACACAGCGTATTTCAGTTATGACTGCAGGTTAGGTGCTAAGATATATGACAGGGCCTTGCTGAAAGTTCAAATTTATGTGGTATGTATTGTTCTACCAGTTTTTAATGGCTTGTGAAATGGGCAGCTTCGATTGTAAGTGAATCAGTCGAGCATCAAATCAAATCCCTTGATCACGATAGGCTCCTTTGCGCGTGCTTTGGGAGGGAGCCAGTCACATTACCCGTGCAACTTCGCAACTACTGGGGCATCTGAACTAGCATCTAAGATCTAACGTAGATACACAGAGTTGCAGACAGCCTGGAGTTGGCTGTACATTCTATCGTGTGTTTGTGAATGGCTACGGAGTGCCTAGTCGATGCTTTAGGATTTTTACCGGTATGATTTAAGCTCGTTATGGAATTTTTAGCCAGTGCTGAGGTACTACCTCAGTTAATCCAGTATTCTCTACAAGCACATACTCGTTCCTCTCCTATATTATTCAGGAACATTTGAGATTCATTGTGTTGAATGGAATGAAAATGAAATTCATAATTTGTTATATTCATTATTGTTATTAGTTCAACCATATTTGAAACTTCAAATACAGTTGCATGATATTTTAGTTGTATTCAGTTTGACAATTTGATATTTGTAATGTCTGTCATCATATGTGGCCAAACGGTATACAAGATGAGAATATCTGATAGTGCCTGCTATATAAAAAAAAAAGGGTGAAAGCTTTGCATGTGTACCTCAACTGTTTGCTGTTATTTCACCTCTTTCGAAATACTGAGGAGCTCTGGTTTTTGGGGTTAGACATGGTACAGTGTACCGTTTTAAAATGTTTTATTTTGTTATATTATGAAGGATGTTTCTTCCTTAGTGTTTGTTCAAGTTTGTTCCACGAGTTAAAACGAAATATTCAAACGCCTCGATATATTATTCGTAGACATAACTATAAGGTATTGCATAGCTAATCGAAAATATACCATGCAATGTGCAATGAGTGTAGGACATAATGAAGGTATTTTTGCAGGAAACTACACTTCCATCATAATGATGTTTCTCGATAGATATTTTCAAAATAAGCGCACTGAAATTATACTAAACTTTCACCTCACTTTTTACTAACCACTCAATGCAAAATTTGTACAGCAACTTTTCCAAGTAGTATTCGAATAAAAGCAATTCCACCGTTCAAGCATTGTTAACTTTAACCAACACACTCATGACCTCGAAAAGATCAAGATGAAAAAAACATGCAAGACATGACTGATGCTTGGAAAGACAAATGAGCATGTTTCTAATATTCTCATCATTTTCATTTCACACTCTATTAGTATTTTTCAATGTGTACGAACCGATCGGCCCACTTAAGAGCAACTCCTGATCTTGCTTCTCCATGTGAGCAAGATGTAATCGATTATTCCATAGCAATATTAGATGGGAAAGTTGGGTCAGTCGATGCGTATCGCATTTGAAACGATAGTGTAGGATGGCCTCTACTGTGGAAGGCTTGGATGGCTAGACACCGCTGCGACCTGGTTGCTAGGTCCGAGTGAATTTATTTTCGACAATCTTGTGTCATCGAAAACGAAAACTGCGGGAATGTGTACCTGAGGAGTGGCTGTGGAGGATCAAACCTCTGGCAGCAGTGAAGGAACTTTATGACGATATCGCCAGTCTGCATAGGTCTGATGGCGTGCTTTTTCTTCTCATATTTAGTGTTTGCGTTTTTTATGTGACATGCTTACGCTGTACAGTGTCCAAGACCAACAATTTTTTTTGTTAAAGGTTGATGTGTAAAGAATACTTGAGACACGTCCTATTGTTATGAGATTACATATGACAGTTAGAAACACGTAGGACATAGCACTGCAGCCAAGCGCTTCCTGGTTTTGTTTGACATCTTTCTTGCACTATTTTGACATGTCTCTAGTCCGATTAGCGTGGCATGCATATCCTAAGTCGTACAACCAGTATTGATTTTGTCACTCATTCCATGTAGAAAAAAATGAAGGTATGCCTCTAGCTTGGTACTCTAGTCCTGAATGTACAGATAGGAGGGTGCTCTACCTCCCTCACAGCAGCTGCCGGTAAAAACTCTTGTCATAGGTACTGTGCTCACGATACGAAACATCAAAACTTGTATAACAAGTGGTCTGTGTAATTACTTGAGACAACTACGTCGTGTTGCTACGAATGTGGTCACCAAACAAGGTGTTGGCACTGATGTAAGTGTACGAACCAGTATTATGCAGATGTGCCTCAAACTAAGGCCGATAGAGACTAAAGTATATGCATTCCTTAGCCTTTCGTTGACACGTTTCATTACGTGAGCACGATACAACCTCGCTCTGGGGGTGACTTATCTTGTTGCCAAGTTGCTACAAATGTTATTTTTGACTGCGTCGTTGCGTTGTGATTTTATAAATAAATGGTTATCTTCCAGCATGTGGCTGTCGTGTGCCTTATGTTTGTCGGTTTTAATACGAACGTCGTCAAAACAGGGTAACATGTAAGATCTGGCTATGAAAACAGCCTCACTGTAGTATCTGTTGCAATGTTCTGGAAGCAGTACAATTTTGAATAGCTTTGTTATATCAATGTTCAGCTATGTTACTGCAAGAATCTAAGTGCAGAGCATGCGCTTTTGTGGCAGGATTACTGGAAAGTGGTGCAGTGTAAGAACAGGTATGTGAAGAAAAGGATGCATTTTTTAACGGAGACTAATGAAGACACACGTCACGCTATTATCAGACATGTCATCAAATGTCCGCAGGTCCGTGCTCAGCAAATTTATCTTTCCTCCGTAATCTTGAAGCTTGAGCAAGTTCAGTTGAAAAGAAATGCGTCTCCACTGCAACTGCAGAAATATGTTCAGATTTTGTTGCAAAAACTGATGTCGTTTGAAAGCAATCCATAAAGCATAAATGTGCTAAACTGCAAAAATGCAGCACACAAATCAATAAGGACAGTTTGCATTAATTTCTGTTTTTTTGTAAGACATTTAAACCATCGTCATTCTGCTCTGGAGAATGACGATGGTTTCAATCATTAGTTTCAACAAGAGTATTTGTAACAACCCACTTACAGAAAAGCAAAGCATCCACAACAGACTAGTGACACTGCACTTCACGCTGATTCCAAGTAGCACGTAACGTGCCATGCTCTTGTGTAGCCGACTTCAAGGATTTGTCAACGACTTGGCAACTGCATCAAGGCATCAGAGTCCCCGACAATTCACATGACCATTCACACCATCGTCATCACAGCGGCATGCGCCGCTACTTCATCGGTTCGTAAGGGCTCGTCCACGACTCAACGTCGGCGGGCATCAACGACACGATTCCGCGGATCTTGCCCAGCACGAGCGAGTTGGTGCACTGGAAGTCGTCTGGTCCGTAGGGTGGCAGCAGCCGCACCGATCCCGCTATCACCAGGGTGCCGGGTTCCTGGGAGGACTCGGTCACCGGAATACGGTTGACGCACATCCACGAGCGGACCTTCTCTTTCCTCTGTCGCAGCTCTTCCGCGCTGAGTGTTTGCTGAGTCGGCATAAACAGCTTCTCGAGCTGCTCCTTCTCGGCGGGGCTCGCGTCCGTGACGACGGTCACAGACTTGACGGCATGTCCCATGACGACGTGCAGCACTTTCGGTTTTTCGTCCTCAAACAGGACCAGGACAATGCTGCGTCAGAAGAAAGAAAAGAGGGATCTGAGGGTGCACTTGTCAAACCAAATTTTAAAAACGGAGCTGTTTAAAACCAAGTTAATCCCTGGGGATCCGTCATCTGCAGTTTCTAGCCCAGCTGCGAGAGCAAAGCCTGACGAGAGGGAGAGCATGGGAGAAGCCAAGTGGTTCAGAGAGAAGCCTAGTGTAGCGAGTTGAGCCTGGTAGAGAAAGTGCAGCGACGTGGAAAGGGTGAAGCTGGGTAGAGAGGAGTTAGTTTTTCATACAGTGCAAAAACAGGACACCAAGAATAGACCGCGCAACACCGGCGCTGACTTCCAACAGGGTTTCATTGTGCTACCGCGAAATATATAGTCAGAGCAAGGGAAGACACGTGATAAACATGATAAAAGGATTGACTAGGAGTTACAGGTTTTTGAAGGTGTTAATCTTGCAGATATGCGATTTCCTTGTCAAGTAACTGGATGGACGGTGGACTAACACATGAAGGGCCCCTCTTGATAATGGTGAATGCTTTGCGTTAGCGAAATAAAACCCTGTTGAAAGTCAGGGCCTGTGTTATGTGGTTGGTCTATTCTCGGTGTCCTGTTCTTGCGCTGTTTGAAAAACTATGTGTACGTACCAACAGGCCCGCTTAACCACCATTTTGTAGCGAGGAGAGCAAAGGCGAAGCTATGGCGGAAGTGAAGCAGGTGACGTGGAGAGAGCAGGAACGTAATTGGCTGTGCCGGTGAAAGGAGTCGAGTACAGGTGGCGCTGATGAGGGAGGAAGAAGGGCGTGACGAGCAGTGCCGAAAGCGGAGGAAAGGGGCGCTGATGCCATCAGCTCCGCTGTTTAGTCAGCCTTTGTCACATTAAGTCAGTTGAAGTTGTGCATAATTTTTTACATGAGCGAAAGAAGGGGATCAAGAGAGTTGCTTGTTGGTACATGGTTACAATCGTAGAAAGCCACTAAAACGTGGAAATAGGAAAAACTGAGATGCAGAAAGAAGAGACAGTGATGTGGAGGTGGCTCATTAACAAATGACACTTCTTATCGAAAAAACACCTCCTGCTAAGTCCGTGCAACACATGCACAGAAGTATCTTAACAAAATACTGCTAATCTTATCGAATCAAGTCACCACTTTTCAGTGTGGATTTCTTGAACAGAGGTGACTTGCATCTATAAGATTAGAACAATGGTTTGTAGGGGTACTTTTGCACATATTCTGTACGGACTTGGGAGCAGGTGTTTTATTTTCTATATTAAACGTCAGTATGCCACCTCTGGATCAATGTGTCTGCTTTCTACCACTCAATTTTTCCTATTTCCAAGTTTTAGTGGCTTTCTCGAGTGGAAAGAACTGGAATTTTTTTTTTCTAGAGGCTCCAACAAACAATTAGGTCAAGGAAACCATTGGGGACATTCTTTTCTTGAAATGTAGTGCAGTAGTAATTATGATGAGTAAATTGAAATCAATTAAAGTGGACGAGAAACATCCTTTCCGTCGGTGGGACCCGAACCTACATCTTTCGAATCGTTTTTCTGTCGCTAAACGAACATCCGATGCACTGCATGCATATTCAGCAAGGGCTGATGCTTGGGCTTATCGGTACCTTGCCGCCTAGACACCGTTATGGGCACATTACGAGCAAAAACTGTGTTGCAGTAATGTCACCCGACAACTAATATCCTTATTTTTCTGCTACCGTGAGAACAGTAATTAAAGTGTCACCCATCAGCGTATTTTGGCTCGATTCACGGAAAAAAGTGACGTCGCTTTTTTTTTTTTTTAAGTCTATGAAGCGCCTTACACGTTTTAGTAACTCAGTAACGTTGCCATTACCGCGTAAGAATTAAGCTTTAAAATTTGCAGGTCACTCGAATGAAAAAGTGGTGAGTTACAGTTGAAAGTTACCTGGAAAAGTAACTGGTTATCGGTAATGCGTCCTTCGTAACTATAGTTGCTGCCCCAAGACCGCGTAAGCTAAGAGCGCGCATAGTATCTGTACCTACGTTATATTTTGCATGCTTAATTTGAGCCAATCAGACTAACTGCTTGCGCTTTAGGCAGGATTAAACGTTTCACTTTCACGCTTACCTTTCGGAGATTGGGTCGACTGTCTTAACGTAACCAGCCAGAACATTCCCTTCCGTAGTTTCAACACGAACGAGCTTGTGCACATACGACATGAGCAACAAAGGATCATCATTCGGTAAAGTCTCACTACTTTGTTCGGAATCAACTTTGGTCTCCGATTCCATAGTTAATGGGCTAACCATACACGATCACAGCAACCCATAGCTCCACAAGATCTTCATTCTATCGTCGACGTACGCCGTTCACTAAATCATGCGCTACAGCAAGCACAGGCTGCTACAATTAGCAGAAAACGCGCACGAGCGATTAAAACTTTCAAAGGTTATTGCGCCTGGAGAAATCATGCACTCCACCATGGATCGGCTTCGATCCTTTCTCCAGCTTGGCTCGGCTTCACTGCGAACGCCTGGCGGCCAATCAAAAAACGCAACTTCGGGCACGTGACAAAACATCGGCCAATGAAACGCGTTCGCGGCAACCGTTGGATTGTTCACCTACCGGCGTCCTCGTCGCTCGTGTGTTCCGGCGTCGCGCGTTTGGTGCTAACAGTAGGCATTTAATTAATGGATCGCGTTTAGTTCGTTTGTCCGTTGAACTGGCCATTGCGTGACCTCTGACCCCGAAGCCTACCCGAGACTGCTGACTGACCGTCACGTTTCTTGCAAGCTTTCGCCATGAATCGCACTGATTACGACACAGCGTGAGCTTTTTTATTAGCGTCGCTCTTGGTGTCGCGTTTGTTTGGTTTCGCAGGCTATGCCTGATGTCTTGTGCACTTTCAGGTTCAGCTGCCCGGTCTGCCTGGGGCCCAGTCAGAACATGGTGTTCGGCATGTGCCAGCACTTCGTGTGCGCTTCCTGCCTGTACGAGCCGGTCGACGAAAGTTTGAAGGCTGCGCTTCAGTGTTGTCCCATCTGCAAAGCCAAGAACGCATTCCCACTTTACTGGTAATTGACGGGGTCGTTTGCGACGACTGGATATGCTAGTTTCCGCTTGCTCATAGCTGATATGGTCCGGTAATCGCAGTGACTCGTCTTAAATGCGTTGTCGTGGTTCCTTTGTTCCTTTTCTCGTTTCTTGTAGCCCAGACATTCCGGACACCACTAAGCAGCTGATGAACATTGCTGGCGTCGTGAAGTGCCCTCGGAAGCGGTGTGGCGAGGAAATGTGGACTTGGGAGGAGAAAGAACACGAAAAGTAAGTGGTGTTTTCACTGCTAAAGTTTGTCCACCATTGATGTGGACCATTTACGATTAGTAGTTTGCGCGTTGCTCGTGCACGCTACAGCTGCCATGTCCTTTGTCAGATGCAGACGCGTGTTGCGCGTTGTTGGCTACGCGTTCCATTAATGAGGCGTCCCATGCCTGAAGAGTATTCAGACGCCAACTGAGACGCGACTTCTGCTACGGCGTTGTAAAGCATCGGTGGGGAGAGGTACCGATGCGGCAACCAGGCATAGCGCGTACGCGAAATGTGCGGAAATCGTAGTGTTTGCTCCCTCGTTTGTCCATCCACGCTTTGCCTGTGTCGTGAAAATGCGTTTTGCGGTTTCGTTCCAGCCTGAATCCGTGCTCTCTCGATGAACTATCGTCAGTATACCGGAGTATCCAACGAGAACTTTCGTGTTGTTGCCAACTTCTGTTGATCATATTACAGTTAACGCGCTCTTCGTAAGTTCAGTTGGTGACGAGCCTCGGTCGTTTTGGTGTTTTTTCTACGAGGCTGCGAACCAGTGTCGTCTGGAAATAGCGGGCAGTCTTGTCACGTTGCGGTACGTGTCAAGAGCCCAAAGTCGTTATGGTCGCGATGTGCGACTTGCTCACTGCGTCTTTTATGTATTTTTTTCTTACTTGTCGAAAACTGCGAGGTTAAACTGCGGCAAAGTCGGCCGCGTTCGATCTACTTTCTCTCGTTTGATTGATCGCCCAAGTTTCGTTAAGTCAGGCGATCTTGTACCGACATGCTCGCTTTAAAACCCTTCCTCAGTGCCTTGCATAGTTTTAAAGTGATGTAAGTTGCAGGAGAGCCTTCTGAATGCTCGCCATTCAGAAAACTCTCCAGTCAGATGCTGCAGTCTACGCTTCATGTCCATGAGAAAATTGGTGTGCGTAATGCCTAGTGTTTTGGAATGCGGTGGATGAACTCTTCCATTCATGTGCCATATTCCCCGGTAAGTGAAGCTTTTCAACGAGGCCCACAGTGTCCTTCATGCTCAAAAGGATGCTCTAACAACAGACAATGTTGTCAGAGCATTCCATTGTGAGCACCGAGCTGCGCATTGTTGCGGTGTATCTTGTGGCATATGTGACTTAGGGTTGCGGAGAACTTCAACGGTGTTACAGTGGTGTTCTGAGGCCTTACTAAAGCTCTTGAGAAGCATGAATGGGGCATCAAGGGGGCTCGTTACTGAGTCCGTTGCTTCCCGGGACTCTTCTTGGTGATTGCATAGCAGGGGCCGTGACACTGGGAGACTCGGGGTAGCGCTGTGATGTACACCATTGAGCCATTGATGACTCTTGCCAACACCAAAAAGTGTTAGTTCCAGTTAACCTGTGCTCATGAGATCACCGGATACGAGACGTGTGGTTTTAGAGTTCACACAACTGCTAGCATAACCACAAGCAGTGCTAGCTAATTCTCCAAGAACCAGTGTTGTCCCCTTAGAATACCCACAGTGGTAGCTTGGGCCACGGCGTTGCGCTGTCGAGCACGAAGGGCACTAGTTCGATTCCTGGCCTCAACGGCTGCACTTCGGTGGAGGTGAAATACAAAAATACCCCTGTATAGTCGTGAGCAGTATGAAAGGGAGCACTGAAATCACCTGGAGAGTCCATGCCGTGACTAACCTAGTTGGGAAACGCAAAACATTAAAGGGAAAGGTACCTTTAGCAAACCAGTACTGCACATTCATATCTGTACATAGCAAGCAATTGTTTGTTAAACAAGAATTCAGTGTTCCGTTTCACATTGCTCACGACTGTACTTGGACGTGAAAAGATTTAGGTGGCTGAAATGGACCTTTTCAGGGTCCGAACTGTGCCTCCAGTAGCGATCGCAGATTTGAAAATGGGATCCGTAGCCTCTGAAGTTGTCCACTGCATGCCGGTAGACAATCTCGGAGGCCTGGATTTGCAATTTTTTTTTTTTTTCGGGATATTTTGCAAGCTTGTGAAGCCAGGTGCCACTCTGTTCACTCCTCTCGCCATCCTGTGACCCCCAAAAAAACACTGTGCGCGTCTTGTCACTACCGCTGCGTGTGCATAGACTACCCATCTGAAAAAAGGGGTCCATTAATCCACGGTTGGCCACTATGGTGTGCCTTATATCCTGTTGTGGTTCTGGCTTGTAAAATCCCAGAATATAATTTTTTTTTGCTTGGACATCCCACGTTCAGTTAGTTATGAGCAAGTTATTTTATGTGTATCAGGCATGCAGACCTGAACATAGTGGAAGAAAACGAGGGACAAAGCAAACATGTTACCTTGTTCTCTTCTCCCTGTGTCTGACCCGAAGGTCGCGGGATCGAATCCCGGCCGCGGTGGCTGCATTTTGTCCGAGGTGACATGCCAGAGGCCCGTGTACTTATATTGAGGTGCACGTTAAGTACCCCAGGTTGTCGAAATTTACGCAGCCCTCC